>NW_017829984.1:0-367 GCF_001891065.2 Hippocampus comes
AAAGTGTTCTCTTATAGTTTCGTCAGACTATAACACATTTCCCAAAAGATTTTGTTGATTTAAAAAAAGATCGTTTTTCTTTATTCTTCTCCAGCTTCTGCACACTTCTTGAGGTCCCCCGGCGGCCCCCCCGAGGGAGGCTACAAAACCGCTCTGGTAATTGATGACATACTAAAATAACCTTAACGTGGCGAGATTGAGCAAGATTAAAAAGCAGAACCTGTTGTGACTTGAATGAGACACTTTTTAGGAAACCGTCATTGAGTTGATTTAGACAGCGGATGTTCCAAAAGCAGAAGTGTTTCAATTCTAAGAAGAAAAGAAAAAAGATGGGATCTCGTGTCTGTTCTTCACATTTTAATGAGTC
>NW_017829985.1:0-367 GCF_001891065.2 Hippocampus comes
AAAAAAAAAAAAAAAAAAAAAGGGAAAAAAAACACTTAAATTTTAGGGGTGCTGGGATTGAGTTTGGGCATACTTGATCATTCCCCCCCAAAAATGACCTAAAAAATGCCTCTGAGTCCAGGAGTCGTGCTTTCCCCGAGACTTTTTTTTTAAATGTACGTATCTAGCGTGAGTACCGTGATGACTTTCTCTTTCTCACAATCCTCTCCTCCGAACACCTGTAAACAAAGCGCGCAGGGGAATAATCCACACGTAGCTTCACCTTCCACTCCCCTCTCCAAGCGCCATCCTTTCAGCCTCATGTTCATCTAATCTGACCAAATATGATAATCAATGCTCGCCACCATCCAAGCAGGCCCACGCCAGC
>NW_017829986.1:0-367 GCF_001891065.2 Hippocampus comes
GGTGAGTCTTTGTCTTTTTCCCCAATCCTAAAACTTCTTCCCTGTTGAACTGGCTGAAATATCGTGCAAGGGTTACGTTCTTGCCCATTTTTATAGCGTCATTAATAATTGACACATATTCCTCTTCCTTGATGTCTTTAGGTTTATCTGTATCACGTACATTTGGGAAAAAAGGGAACGGAGGTTCTCCCGGGTCTTTGTTGGGACACACTGCATCCAAGCTGTGGTCTGGAGGTAAAATAACTTTGTCTTGGAGGTGGTCTTGAGGGGGGCAGTCATCGTAGAAACCTAAGACAAGAGTGTTCGGCCTCATCCCACCTAGGAAATGTCACAATACTGGCTTTAGCTTTAGTCCAAATCGAGTCAC
>NW_017829987.1:0-367 GCF_001891065.2 Hippocampus comes
ACTTTTCAACATGGCGCCAGATGTGCGGCGCTTGTCATCGAATCATCTAATTGTGGGAAGTCGCATCGCTTGTGCGAAACTGCAGTCAGATACCAGATTGTCCCGCTTTTGCGTTTGCAATCAGAATTCAGTGTGTCGTCGTTTTTGAGTTATGAACAACATCGAAACTGCAACTCTGGACCCGTTCGCGTGGTAGAAACCAAAACTCATTTTTTGTTTGTGTGTTGCCAGGTAACGCGTTGTGCAAGTCGGGAAGCATCGGCGTCTTTGGGAACGTGGTATACAGCGGACTGCTCAACGAGCACTTGTGGCATCTGGGAGTGCCGCTCTTCACGAGACTGGTGAGTGGGTTTCCCGTTTTTTTTTT
>NW_017829988.1:0-367 GCF_001891065.2 Hippocampus comes
TTTGTGTGAGACACGCTAATTTGTAGGGTGAGCCCATCCAGTGACAAGCGGAGGCAGTCAACTGCAGATAGCTATAATAGTAACATTTACACAGATCAATTACAATCACGTTGTCTGTAGCAGTAGTCTGAACACACAGCTGCAGCACTGAGTGTGATTTCACTCTAGAAATATAAGAAAATAACGCAAAAATACACACGTATTCCACTTATCGCACTTCTTAAGTCAAATACATTGAGCAGCTAAAGCTGTACAACAAGGAAGAATGTGAAAGAATTACACATACAACGCTTCTACAATTAGTGTCTCCTCAGTTCCCAAATGTTTATTGAAAGTTGCTAAAAGAAAAGATAACTCAACACATGAC
>NW_017829989.1:0-367 GCF_001891065.2 Hippocampus comes
TGCTGGTTGGTATCCCCATTATTAACATGTTAACCAATATGTTTCCCACTCCGTGACTGCCTCGCAAACACCCACTTGCTGCACGTGTGAATCTGGATCCTGACCTGAGTTGGCCTATTAAGATCTTCTGGTGTTTGTTATTCACGTGGCATAATGCTTTTGTTTTCTTGTTATTTTCTAAAGCCAGCAAGCTAAGAATGAATCACAGCCACTTGTTTCTCATTTATAAATGTATCTGGAAAAGCATGCACCATGGGGGCATACACAAACAACAAATTCCATCAGCAGGATGTATTTGTTTGTTTGGAGGAATATAATATAAGCAGTCATCTTATAGGGTGCACTGATTGAGGTGTTTCAAGTGACC
>NW_017829990.1:0-367 GCF_001891065.2 Hippocampus comes
ATTGCCGCACCGCCGACCAAGCCAGTCAGACCAGAAAGCGCAGTCCGCGTTGCCAGAATAGACCGGGTCGAACGCTCCCACCGGGCATCAATACGGCCAAGCCGATCACGGGTCAGACGGTGCTGTTTTGCCAGAGTCTGATCATATATCCTCGCGCCCCTCTGGAAGTTCCGTGCATCCGCACGATATTCTGTCAGTATCACGTCACGATTGAGCATTGACCGCTTTCACTTTCTTCTCAAAGGCCTTCAATGAAGGCCAAAACTCTTGCGGCGAAGCCGCCCAGAACTCTGTCGGCGACCAGCCGAGGTGGACCGTTGCAAAGGCGTAGGTTTCTTCTACCCAGTCTCTTCCGACATGATCGTCG
>NW_017829991.1:0-367 GCF_001891065.2 Hippocampus comes
ATTCGCCCCCCCCCCCCCCCAAAAAAAAACACGTTTGGAAGCTCTCAACTGGCCACGCTGTCTCGAACAAATGCACTCCTTGCAGCTGGTCCAGTCCCAGGCCATCCGTTGCTCGCTGTCTACGCTTCACCTCTGACTTATTCTCCTTGTGTGAGCGCTCTTGTTCATCAAAAATATGACGATGCCGTTATTATGACCCGAACTGCAGGCGAAAAGAAACACGTGGGGCACCACCAAGTACATGGAGCTCTACATCGTGGCTGACAACACGCTGGTAAGCTCGGCCACGGCCATCATCTCATTCCGTAGCCAAACCACTCACCAAAACGTTGGCATACGCAGTTTCCGAGGAGGGCTGAACAATTTG
>NW_017829992.1:0-367 GCF_001891065.2 Hippocampus comes
AGAGAGAGAGAGAGAGAGTGGAGTTGACTCATGAGGTTTCAATTATTTGTCGCGTAGTAACAGACACACTCGTAGCGGAAATACTCCCACCACCCCAGGGTGATTTGTTACCGCATGAAAGCACCTTATTTATTTGTGATTGAGTGTGCGTTTGGTATGGCCCTGGGGTTGTCGCCGCTACGATGACAGCAAGTGTACGACTAAAGATTGACATAAGTCACACCTTCTGACTGATTATTTTTCCTCAAAGACAACACGGGGGCAATAACTGCTAATTATTTTCCACAGCTACTACTGTATTTATCAGGTACTACTGTCAGGTTGTATTGACTGTCTTAACAAATATGGTGAAAAGTGTTTTCTGTTT
>NW_017829993.1:0-367 GCF_001891065.2 Hippocampus comes
AGCGCTTCGTCCCCGGCGAACATCTCCGGCCACTGGGCCACGCCCTTGTTGGTCGTGATACAGACCGATCCCTTCTGGTAGCGGTAGTTCACCACGCGGAACAGCAGGCTCGCCTCTTCCCGCGTAAACGGCTCGAAGCCCATCTCGTCGATCACCAGCAGCCCCGACGCCATGTACTTGCGGTTCTTCAGCTTCGTCGGGGCCAGGTCCGCGTCCTTCTTGAGCTGGTACATCAGCTCGTCGATCCGGTAAAACGCCACCGAGAAGCCGTGCTCGATCGCCCGGGTCGACAGCCCCACGGCCAGGTGTGTCTTGCCCACGCCCGGCGGGCCCTGGATCAGCAGCGTGCGGTGGGCGGATACCCACT
>NW_017829994.1:0-367 GCF_001891065.2 Hippocampus comes
TTAGAACGATCCTGATTATTTGAATTAGGTGCGTTCACTACGTGGTGACCCTCACCTTGCTTGTTAGCAACAGAGGCTTTCCCGGATGCTCCTTATGTAATCATGATACTCATCTGTTTCCAGTTAACCATGTTCAACCGTGGAGCGTTCCAAAAAAGTGCTTTTTTGAGCATTCCTCGACTTTCCGAGTCTTTTGTCAACTCTGACCCAGCTTTGAGTGAACTCTTTACTAGCAAAAACTCCAAAGAGAGATTATATATGGGGAAAAAAAACAAATCCAAAACAAAAATGTTCATCCGTTTGAACATGAAATATGTTGTCTGTGTCGTGTTTTCAATTTAATATAGGTTGACAAGGATATGCAAAT
>NW_017829995.1:0-367 GCF_001891065.2 Hippocampus comes
CACCTAGCGGATTAAGGTTGTTCAGCTATCTCTGCGCTTTTGGCATCTTCTAGCTCTTCAATTTCAAGCTCGGCCATTTGACCAGCCTGAAACTGTTCATCAAAAGCTTGCTTTTGTTCGATACCGTAATAAAGGATTGACGCCATTAGAAAGCCGGCAAAGTACACTATGCTCTTAATTTTGTAGGTCTTCATGATATTTGATTTGGGACTCCTAAATTACATATTCTATATACGTACTTTTTTGATATGTTGTATATGTGGATCTAAGTGATGTCAATGAGACAAAAAGTGTGGTCAAAAAAGAAAAACTGCATGTTTATACCAAGACAACATGCAGTTCATCGGTTTTTTCTACAATTTTATCC
>NW_017829996.1:0-367 GCF_001891065.2 Hippocampus comes
CATCGTGTCTGGATGGCCAATCAGAGCTTCGATCATCCCGCCCAGCAAATCGCCTTCGAAAACTATCTCCGAGCGGAAGCACAATCGGCTACGCGGCGTGCTGAACTTGATCAGCAGATCCGCGATATTCTCCCAAGTTGGTCACTTGCGCCCCTTGTCGACGCGCTCCAGGCTTTGCGCGGTGTCGCTTTCGTTATTGCCGTATGCCTCGTGGCAGAGATCGGTGACTTCACGCGTTTCAAGACAGCTCGGCACCTCATGGCCTTCTTGGGACTGGTGCCGAGTGAGCACTCCAGCGGTAACGTAACCCGCACTCGCGGCATCACCAAGACCGGGAACAAGATCGTTCGAAGCCACCTAGTCGAAG
>NW_017829997.1:0-367 GCF_001891065.2 Hippocampus comes
TCGGACACATTTTTAATAATTCAACACGACGCGGGTCAATTTCACCTTGCAACATTATTGTCGTTCATGAGAAACAACAAAATCAATTAATTCAATTTACTAATGATTTTGAGCAAGAGAAACCTCCATGACGTCTAGCTTGTGTAACGTGAATACGATGACCACAGCATTTTTTTCCTACTTCTGAGTTCCAGTTTGCAACCAGCAGCCAGGGGACTGGGCAGAGTGTTAATTGGAAAGCAAAAATGGGGGCATGAAAAGGCCATTTCTTCAAGGCACATAAGCACAGAGAAAGAAAATAACATCACTATATACCTGGTTTCCAAGGTAAAACTGGTGACGTGAAGAACAATAAGAACAAAAAAAA
>NW_017829998.1:0-367 GCF_001891065.2 Hippocampus comes
AAACGAAGAAACAAGAGGAAGAAGAAAAAAGAAATTGAAGAATGATTCATGAAAAACCAAACACAAAAAGTAAAGAGACACAAGGAAAAGAATAGAAAGAAAAAAGCTTAAAAAAAATCGATATTTTTGGGCCGAAGGGAAAAATAAAATAAAACTTGAGAAATTCTGAGTGGAAATTTTGACGATTGAAATTGGCTGCTTTGAGTCTTAAAAGTCAGCAGGCTGAAGTCTTGCATGACTTCTGCAGCCAATCCGACCGAGTTCATTCAAATATCACAAAGATTTTCTTTTTCTTGTTTTTCTTTTGTTTCCCCCCCCCCCCGACAAATTGCGCGTGGCACTCGCCGACTTTGTCAAGTGTGACGAC
>NW_017829999.1:0-367 GCF_001891065.2 Hippocampus comes
CGCACGCACGCACACACACATCCACACGCATGTAGGCTAAAAGCAGTTCTTGCTGTAAACGAAACTTTTATGACTGTCCAAACATCTTCAGAGTTTGTCTAGTGGGAAGACGGATGGCCTGATTCCTCGGCAACCAAACCATAAGCAAACGTTGCCTTTTTCAGGGTGACGCCTGCCACCTGAATGGTTGTTGTCACTTGACAGTCACTTGTAGGCTTCTGCTTTCCCACGTTATATACAAATGACCATCGTCATCCTCGTCCTCTCCGTCTTGAAACATACGCAGCCTTTCCTGAGAATCAGCTGCAACTTTTAAAGTTCTCCAATAAAGTGAGTTATGAGATGGATTTTACAAGGTAAACACAAA
>NW_017830000.1:0-367 GCF_001891065.2 Hippocampus comes
GGAATTTTATTTGCTGTTGAAGTTCTTGCCGTGTCTTTGCAGAAAGTGGACGTGACCAGTAAGGCTGTCGCAGAAATGATCTCCAAAACATCCGAATATCTCCAGCCGAACCCCGGTAAGAGAGAGGAGGATGAGGGGGGGGACCGTTTGCATATTTACAATATTATATTGCAAGATTTTGGAAGCGTTTCATCAGCTTCCTTCTCTCTGCCCTGCCGCAGCATCGAGGGCCAAACTATCCATGTTGAACACCATGTCGAAAATCCGCGGTCAGGTGAAGAACCCCGGCTACCCCCAAGCCGAGGGGCTTCTGGGAGAATGCATGACCAAGTATGGAAGAGAACTGGGAGAGGAGACTAACTTTGGT
>NW_017830001.1:0-367 GCF_001891065.2 Hippocampus comes
ATTTTTCTTTTTTCGACACTTCAGCACCACAGACAGCGACACTTGAAGTGGGTTGCAATCATCTGGAGACATCCTCCGACTGGTGTGGTGGCACACATCCAACCTTGTTTGGATGAACAGGTACCCATACTCGCCTAATAATAGTTTTTATATTTTTTTTCTCTCTCTCTTTTTTATTACAGGCAAGATGCACCCTAACGCTAACCTACCCGCTACTTGATGCTCAATTTTGGTTGTGTCTGTTCCTGAGGAGGAAGTCACAAACCTAACACTTTTCTTTTGTGTTTTAAGCAAATATTAGTCACTCGATGAATACATGGCAGGCTTTTAGGCTATAATTTTGACTTTATTTCAACAACTTGTTTAC
>NW_017830002.1:0-367 GCF_001891065.2 Hippocampus comes
CCCCCCCCCCCACCCATCTCCGTTGCCGTCATCGCCGACCTGCCCGTCGTCACCCGCTGAAAAATGAAGTGCGCGTTGACACCCGCAGCATAGAAAAGCGCAGCCACGTGGCGTTCATGAGCTCGAGATGGAGACACGCGCCACATTGGGGGTGGAGCCGCGCTTGGGTCCAGTCAGGCCGCTATTCGTTCGCCTCCCGGCGGTCCCGCTTTTGGCCTGACGCAACAAATCAAAAAAAGCCCCTTGGCTCGTTCAAGGCGCAGCAAAAACGCCGGCAACAATAACGAGAGAAAGTAAGGCCCTGAGAACGTTTTTTTCATCACCGAGGATGAGGCTGACTCGTAAACGTGCCGACGCGGTCCGCTGC
>NW_017830003.1:0-367 GCF_001891065.2 Hippocampus comes
TGTTGTTTTTTTAAGTTGATTAAATTAAAACAGTTGCTTCCTTCGCAGTTATTGACAGAGGTGGAATTTTTGGAACTCACTTACATATTTGTTTATTTTTGTTGTTATTGTTGTTGTTCACTTCCTCTTTAAGTAAACGGTCAACGTTTCATTCTAAATGTGTGTTTTAAACAGAGTAACTTTTCTCTGCACGCTGTCTTAATTCTTCGTGACTAAATTCTGACATCTTGTGGCTAGTTGGAAAACTGTCGAGTGAATGAAACCATGAATCAATGACCTCTGTTGTCCAAAATTATGGTTAAAATTCACGGTTATGGTCAAACTTTTTCTCGTATTATACTGCCCCCAAGTGGCCAAGGCGTCAAAA
>NW_017830004.1:0-367 GCF_001891065.2 Hippocampus comes
TTTTTTGTGGGCGCTTGCCACAGCCCAGCCATTTATATTCTACAGCACGTCTTCAGTAGGGTTGCGGGTTAGGGCCTATCCCAGATGATTTTTGGGAGAGAGGTGGGCGGACTGGGTGTCAGGGCACATAACAGACAACTCACACTATCTGCTTGCAGTAAACCCCTGCGAGCTCCACTGCCGGCCCGAGACTGAGTATTTTTCGGAGAAGATGCTCGACACGGTGACCGACGGAACGCCATGCTTCATGAACAACAACTCCAGAAACATCTGCGTCAACGGAGTGTGCAAGGTAGTGTGGCTGGGTAAGAGACTCAGAGAGACTGGGGAGGTAGAGCAAGTTATGAAACATCTACAACATGCCGCT
>NW_017830005.1:0-367 GCF_001891065.2 Hippocampus comes
TTTTGCTGATTAAAAGGAACATAGGTGGCCAAATTACTAGAAAGAGTCAAGTTAGTGTAGTCTGAATTTTTGAGATTCAATTTGTAATCGGCATTCACATCAAAAATAAAACCTCGGGTAGGAACAACTGTGTTGTCAATTCGAGTGCTATTAAAACCAAATCCAAGTGCCCCATAAAGTTTTTCTTCAAAAGCAACCGCAGGCAAAGCACTTTCGGGGAGTAGGTAAAAGCGAGGATCATCATCCGAATCCTTTAGATTAAAAAATTCGAAGGATGGATTGATGCGAAAACTACTGGTATTACCAAGTCTTCTTACAAATTCCGGGTTGATATCAATCCGCGTCCCTTTAACGATATGGAAACTTC
>NW_017830006.1:0-366 GCF_001891065.2 Hippocampus comes
AAAAAAAAAAAAAATCCTGTTCACGTCCATGACGTTCTGCCCAGAACAGCGCTTCGTTGTTTATCCACTGTGGCAAGCTTCTATTTGTTCCCCAAGTTAACTGTATTGCAACTGCATCGCGTTCAGAACAATTAAAGTGATGCACATGCATTTTCAAGACATTTGGTAGCAACTTAAAAGCAACTTGATTGCCCAAGGGCCAATCTCCAAGCGGTCTAAAAATAACCATTATCCATTGAAGGCGTCATCATTTAGCACCGGTCTGTCTGTTACACACTGCTGCAGTTAGTTTGCTGGGAAAAATGTGACAAAGCCAGTTGGGACCTGTGTTGACACAGTGCGTGTGTGTGTGTGTGTGTGTGTGTG
>NW_017830007.1:0-367 GCF_001891065.2 Hippocampus comes
TGAAGATTTTGATAGGGACGCCAAAAGAAATGAATTATATGTTCTTGTGGTAAACGAACAAATAATTGGATCAATAACCATTTCAACATTGATGGATGAGGAATATCTTTCTATCAAGTGGCTCACTACAAATACGAACAACATATACATTCATCGGCTTTGTGTTCATCCAGATTTTCAGGGCCTGGGGCATGCAAGACAACTTATGGATTATGCCGAAAAGCTCGCGCGGGAAAATGGTTCCATTTCTGTACGATTGGATACGTTCTCGCAAAATCAAAAAAACCAAAGATTTTATGAAACTAGGGGCTATAGAAGATTGGGAGATGTATACTTTTCAAAACAAAGTGAACACCCTTTTCACTGC
>NW_017830008.1:0-367 GCF_001891065.2 Hippocampus comes
GGCGACCCTACTGGACCTGCACTGACTGGACTTTGTGCGCTTGGACTTCCCCATCCATGTCGTGTTTGCTTGGAAGGAAACAGTCGTAGGATGGACTCGGTGTAGCTTCAGCGGTGCATGCAAGTCGTGTTTTTTTCCGGAGTGAAGACTTATTGTGAAGAGTTGGTCAGTGTTACATGAGGCCAGCCGGCGGGTCGTGCCAACAGTTGAACTTGAGTCGCGTCGGTTCGGTGGCACCTCGACTGTGACGTCCGACGCGATCCATTCCAGCCTTTTTGTCATCTTATCTCTTCTAAAGTACCATTACAAACGCAGATTTTTTTTGGAGAGGAGTAATAAGAAGTGAACCTGTTAAATCCCCCCCCCC
>NW_017830009.1:0-367 GCF_001891065.2 Hippocampus comes
GAACACTAATTGTGTGCAAATTGTGTGCGTGTGTGTTCCAGTGGGCTGATAGGTCGTTCGTGGGCGATGGTGTTCGCCAGCGGAGGCTACAATGTGAAACTCTACGACAACAAACCGGGACTTGCACTCAACGCTCTGAATGAGATAAAGTAATCAAAACACACTTCACGAGATGACTTTGTACATCTCGCAACATTTCAACTCAGTGAGAATTTAAAGGTCTGTTTTTCCGTTCATATCCAAACGGATATTGTACATAACTGATCGACAAAACGTTTTGTTTTGTTTCTGAACTGCACAATGTGATGTAGTCGCACACAGCATTTACATTATATAGTGTAGCACAGCAATCCGATGAATGAGTCGA
>NW_017830010.1:0-367 GCF_001891065.2 Hippocampus comes
TGTGTGTGTGTGTGTGTAGCCATTGTGCACGGGGACACCTTCGAGGAAGTGTACCACCAGGTCAAAGTGGTCATTGAGGAACAGAGCGGCCCGTACATCTGGGTGGTGACCCGCGACCGGCTCTGATTGCACAAAAGACGCCCCCCCCCTCCCCACTCCTGTGCACATGTTGTGTATCCTTGGCAACGCAGGAGCGGGCAAAGTATGATCAGTGTAGAGTGTAGGTAATGTGTTTATATTCTGCTATTTATTTACGGATTGATTCATTGATGGATGTTATATACACGCACCTGTGCGTGTGTAAATACAACAATGGGGCTCAAACACACACGCACACACAGACAGACACAGAGTGAATTCAGGGCTT
>NW_017830011.1:0-368 GCF_001891065.2 Hippocampus comes
AAAAAAAAAAGGCCACAAGGTGTTCTTTCGTTCAACAGGAAGAAAAAGACAAAATGTGCTCACTGAAATTCAATGTGATCTTTGTCCATCAGAGCAGACTTCAATTTGTCCTGCAGACAGGACCGCTTTTTTTCTCTCTCGCCCTATTTCTCGCTTCCATTTATACTCACGATCATATGGGTCCAATTTCAAGGTGTAATGGAAATTTACTAAAGCAGCCCGCTCTGTGTGATCAAGTAATAATATCTCGGTGAAGCGGCAAGTGATTTGATAGGTTTCAGATGGATGGGATCCGTTGTTCTAGGACTTGTTCCTGGTTGGGACGTATTTAGCGATGGACTGGTCAGCCACATTTAAAGGTCTGGTAA
>NW_017830012.1:0-368 GCF_001891065.2 Hippocampus comes
AAAAAAAAAAAAGGCAACGTAAATTTCTTTGTAAATGAACCCATTTCAAAATAAAACATCAGACAGACAAGCTGGATTAAAGCATGTGCAATGACCAAAATATGGGTTTGGATTTGTGGTCGTTGATCTATTTCTTTCCTCTGTGCAGAAAAACGGTCACACAATTGGACATGGCAAATAATAAGAAGGCTCTGGTGGTTCCAGCTTTCGAGACACTGCGCTACCGCTTGTCCTTCCCCAAATCCAAAGCAGAGCTCCTCTCCATGCTGGACATGGGGACACTCTATACCTTCAGGTACAGTACAAGAATGTGAATGCAGGATGTTGCCAGTATTCTATGATCAAATGTTCTCTACAATTCATTTCAA
>NW_017830013.1:0-368 GCF_001891065.2 Hippocampus comes
TATTGGTTTGTAATGCCTTCATAAATAGTTGAAAATATGAACAAACCTGTCACAGTATCCAGAAGCGTTGTGTTATTTACAGCTCATCCTTCTCCATTTCACTTTTTAAGCTGTGCATTAAATTGTATCCGAGGAGAGCCTGTGTTCAATCTATTTTTAGAGATATGAGAATAGAAGGAGCCAAAACAGTATTTGTAGACTTGGTGTTTGAATTTATTCATCCTGTTGTCTTTTTTACCTGTTTACAAGTGTATGTTGAAACCAAGGGCGGTAATGACTAGGATCCAGAAATACAAATCCACGTCACTTCCTGAGGTCTCTCGTATAAATAAAAATGAATACTATGCTCCTTATTAGAAGCTACTGAT
>NW_017830014.1:0-368 GCF_001891065.2 Hippocampus comes
AACATTTGGACAGAAAAACCAAGTTGAAATGTCTATGAAAAATAGGCATTCAAAAAGTAGGTCAAGTGGAGGTGTGATTAAAAAAAATAAATCAAAACCTCAGTCTAGTAACTTTCTTTTAATAGAAAAAGACACCAAAAAATAGAGAAACAAAAACTAACAACACCCAACAGTCATTTCCCCAAAGTACAATATTCCATTCACTTGTATTCACTGGCAATCGATTTCATTTTCATGCCATTTTTAGCAACACACTGAATGTGACATGACAATATACAACGAAACATCCACAGTTGAACGTGGGGGGAAAAGTGGGAGGGACCATCATCACAGTGACATCATTTGAGACTTCAACACTGTTAGTGTAT
>NW_017830015.1:0-368 GCF_001891065.2 Hippocampus comes
GTGGCCCTGCATCAGCAGCAGCGGTTTGTCCCTGTCGCGAACCATGACCTCGAAGATCTCGCCGTCCTGCGTCCCGGCCAGAACGCGGTCGGCCTTCCAGCAGACGCTGCGGATGGACAGACCTGAAAGGGCGGGCGTTAGGGCGTGAGGGCGTGAGGGCGCGCGGCGGCGGCGGCGGCGGGCGGGCGCTCCCAACCTTTGTAGCCCTGCTCGGCTTCCCGCAGGTCGATCTTGGTGATGGGCTTGAAGTCGACGTCCCAAAGCCGCACGCAACCGTCGCGTCCGCCGGTGGCGAAGCCCTCCTCGCTGGCGTGCATGCTAAAGATCCCTGCCTGAAAGGCGCCGTCAGTCCGGCCGCCGCCGTCGCC
>NW_017830016.1:0-368 GCF_001891065.2 Hippocampus comes
AATGGAAGTGAGTTCATCTTTCATTCATCTATCGTTGTTTCAGGTTTTAATCCACAATGGGACTGCACCTTTAATTTTACCATTCATGCTCCTGGCCTGGCTCTTGTTCGCTTTTTGGTTGAAGATCACGACTATACTTCAAGCAACGACTTTCTCGGACAATACACACTGCCTTTTACAAGTCTCCGCACAGGTACGGTATGACTGAAAAAGCAGTGCGAATGCTCAGATTGATGGGCACTCACAACTTTAGGTTGCTTCTCCTAACATGCACTACTTTGGCTTGTACAGGTTATCGCCATGTCCGACTGCTCAAGCAGGATGGCTCCAGCCTTTCACCCTCCTCACTCTTCATCCACGTCGAGATC
>NW_017830017.1:0-368 GCF_001891065.2 Hippocampus comes
GTATCTGTGTGTATCTGCTGAGTGTACTGACTATATTAACCACTCCTGAGACAGTAATCATTGCCTTCATGATGGCAATTAAGCTCCAAGCCATGCTAACTGCTAAACCAGGGGTGTCAAACTCATTTTTGGCGCAGGTCACATTTTCGTTACCGTTTCACTTGGAGGGCCATTTTAACTGAAACCATTAAAAGAAGTCAAAAATACCTGTTGATTTAACTATTGTTTAAGTTACAACCATGAGGGTTTGGTAACAAGAAAATACTGAGAATATATCTTTTATTTTTTACATTTAAGAATTTCCAATTTTGGTAGACATTTTAGAAAGTATCTTGGAAGTTGACATGTTTGAGCTGCTTTCGAGGGCC
>NW_017830018.1:0-368 GCF_001891065.2 Hippocampus comes
ACACCATCAGCCCCGTCCCCGCGGCCACCGCGTCACGCAGCGCGTTGGCGCGGTCGGCGGGGATCTGCGCGACGTTGGCGAGCACGATCAGGTCGTACACCCCGACCCCCGGCGCGCTCAGCCAGTCGCTGTCGGGCAGGACCGTGAGCTTAAACGGCACGTCGCCGATCAGCATCGAGACCGCGACGTAGAACACCTCGCTGTCACGCTGCTCGATCGAAGGCTCGCCGTCCACCAACAGCACGTTTACCGCCTCGCTGACGTTGACGACCAGCGACTGGGTGTTGTCCCCGGCCATCGCGTCGTCGGGCAGGCGCAGCTCAAGGGTGTGCTGGCCCGCTTCCTTGAAAGACAGCTCGATCGGCAGC
>NW_017830019.1:0-368 GCF_001891065.2 Hippocampus comes
ACACACACACACAACTATACGCGCACACACACGTCTACATACACTGACACATTCAAACTAATTATTTTTTCTCATTGGAAATAATGGCGGTAGAAATGATCCGTTCCAGTCGTCCTAAAATTTCAAGTACAGTGAACCGTCTTACTGCTAAACAACTGCAGTACGTTGAAGTAACATAAGGAATTTCATTTTGTCAGGCCATAGCATTGTGTTATAGCAAATCAAGTGCCTTGCTGCCAATTTGTGGCATAAATCGGCAATTGTAACCCTTTCTGGGCGGGCGTCACTGCTAGAGGGGCTGATGAAAAGAACATACGCACGTTTGTCGCAGAAGTTGGTGCAAGCGCACGGTTAGCGAATGAAGCCGA
>NW_017830020.1:0-368 GCF_001891065.2 Hippocampus comes
ACGCCTCGTGTTTGGACATGCAGTCATTATGGTCATCGTGAAAGACGACGTCGTGTTCAAAGGGTGTTTTGGAACAACTTCTCTCGACTGTTGTGAGCTTCTTTAAAAGCAGGTGCAGAGCCAGGGTGACATCGCGCAAACGACGATCTCGCGCCAGCGTGTGTGGCGGCGTAGGAACCAATAAGGCATCGAATGACAGACGGGATCCCCCCCTGTGGCTTGCGTGTCATCACAAACGCTTTGTTGTTCAAGTCAACACGCTTTTATTTCAGGCTCCCGAGAGCCCAGAGCAAATAAAATGTTATTGACTCAAACACTACCTGCTGCTAATTAAAGCAGAAGCCAGATTGAAAGCAATTTTTGGCAAC
>NW_017830021.1:0-368 GCF_001891065.2 Hippocampus comes
GGGGGGGGGACAGCCTGGACTAATCGCCAATGTTGAGCAAGTTACTGTACTGCCAAACTTACTGTAATATGTTTCTTCACAATCGTCGAGTAATAAGTTACACATAACTTTTTATTTCTCAGTTAACTGTAATTCCCCATATTGTGGTTGGTTTTGGGGTGTACAAAACTTGAAAGTGGATTGAAGTCTATATTGCATCTGAATTAGAGATAAGGGCTAAGAAAACCTTTCCTTGTCTATTAGAGTTAGTTTCAGTTCATTTTACTAACATATGATGTCATTTCAGTTCACATTTGTTAGTGCTTTTTTCTTTTGTCTGTTGTAGTCATTTTGTTAGCTTCTGTGAGCTAGAATACAGTAAACTGATG
>NW_017830022.1:0-368 GCF_001891065.2 Hippocampus comes
ACGGTTTTTAGAGGCTACCAAGAGCCAAAAAATAGAGACAAAATTATTCTGCCAGCTTCTTTATTATACTGGTGCGCGAATAGCTGAAATTCATAATCTATCCATTGACCGCATTGATACTGCTAATGGCTGCGTAATCCTAGAAACTCTCAAAAAACGGCGACGAGGTATTTATAGAGAAATCCCAATCCCGAAATGCCTATTAGATGAACTGAAAGGCTACATCAATACATTGTTAATCAATAACGAAATACAATGCTTATGGCCTTTTTCACTTAGAACTGCCTCTAGAAGAGTAAAAGTAGTTATGTGCAATGCCAATATTGTGGGAGTTAGAAGTTGCGCAAAAGGACTACGCCATGGATTTG
>NW_017830023.1:0-368 GCF_001891065.2 Hippocampus comes
ATAATACCCAATGGTGATGAAAGGCCATCATTCCATATGTCCTCTGCTACCTTAGCTCTTCTAGCACTCAATAAAGCGGTCAGGTTGGCCAATGTACCGCCTGATGTCAGAATGCCCCTTGCATTGGTATTCCAACCCATTTTTTTACATAAAAAATCGGTGACGACACGTTCCATGGCATTGGGGGCCATGCCCATTTCAAATACAGCCCCCCCGTTATTGAGCAATGAACCAAGCATGGCAGTAAGGGCTGTTATGGGAACAGGTGCTGCCACTTGGTGGCCAACATATTTGGGGTTGTGGATATGGGTAGTGTGTTCTATGGTTTTTGCAAAAAAATCTTCCTTTTTTCCGTGATGCAAAAAATC
>NW_017830024.1:0-368 GCF_001891065.2 Hippocampus comes
CCCCCCCCCCCCCACACACACACACGTTAATGTATTTTGACACCTTCAGTTTCTCGCATTTCCTAGTGTAATACCTCCCTTTTTTTTAAAAAATTCAAGCGAGTGAGAGTCACTTCTTAATCAAAAGCGGCGATATGTACACAACTTCTGCTGCTTTGATCTGCGTCTTTGTGCAGTTGTGAAGACAGAATTTCAGAGGGTTGCGTCAAGCCAGCAGTTATGTTAACAGATGAATTCAAGCATAAACTCAGAATCATGTTTTTAGATTGTTTGATATTTGGCAGTTTTAATGTAAACCCGGATGGAAGCTAGTGGATTTCGAATACGCTAATTCGTTATCTTCCCATTTCATATTAAAGCTTCTGTAT
>NW_017830027.1:0-368 GCF_001891065.2 Hippocampus comes
TTGGGAAATGGGAGAATAAATCTGCAAGTGTGTGTATGCGCGCGTTCGTGTGTGTGCATGTGTGTGTCTGTTTGGAGTGGGGGGATAAATAATAAGATCCCGGAGCCCCACACTGTTCGGCTGCCGGTGACATTTTCAACTACCTTCCATCTGGATGGCTCTGATGTATTTCTGGAGAATAAGTCAGGAGCACAATCATCACCCATAGGTGCAGCATCGCCTGCAAAATCAGTCAATAGGTTAGTAGGCGAAACTAGGCTTTTAATCCAAGCATCAAAATCCTAATTGTTTACATTCATGTTTAACAGCTCTTCCAAAAATGTTCGTGGGTCAAGTTTAACCATTAATATTAATATGTATTTATTAAA
>NW_017830028.1:0-368 GCF_001891065.2 Hippocampus comes
ATTCCCATGCGCATTGAGGTGCTGAAATGCAAAGCAGCTCATCGAGTCTCACATATACTGTACAAAGAGTGACAGTCAACAAACATTCAATTTATCCTCATTGTCACAAGTCCGATGCTGGCGGGGGCTTTTCGAAATCTGACTAAGACCAATATTGGCCCAGGAGAGAGAAAGAGAGACGCTGTTTGTTTCTGATGTCAATGCTGCCAATTTGGTTCCCCATCACTTCAAATTCAAATCAACTGCGGCGCAGAGGCGATCTGAGAGGATGCGTGTTGTGTGCGTGTGTCTACGAGGGAAAGAGGAAGAGAGCAGAGAGTGAAAACGGGAATGGGGAGAAAGAGTGCAAAGAAGCAAAACGAAAAAAA
>NW_017830030.1:0-368 GCF_001891065.2 Hippocampus comes
CCCCCCCCCCAATCAGAAGATCATTACAACATTCCGCCACCAAGAGACGGAGGCTTAAATCTTTCCATCACCAGTGGGAGGACGTGGCGATTGGGGAGCTTTCAGAAATGTCACGTTGCTCGCAGAATTCTTGCTTCGCCAAAGACTTTTTCCCAGCTTAGGAAATCCAACCCTGGTGAGAAGCTTTCAATGGAGATTTTCGCTGAACCATGAATGATGAAAACCTTGTCGGGAGTTCTTAATAGGATCTGTGGGTTTAAGTCACCACTTCATTCTTGGTGACACTGCTCTCTCGCCCCGAAAGGGTGGATAACAAAAGGAGGATTACAGTCATATTAGCGGGAGATTTATGATGTTAAAAACAACTG
>NW_017830031.1:0-368 GCF_001891065.2 Hippocampus comes
AAGGTCCCATGCCAGCAAAATGCAATTTCCAATGGGCTGACATTGGGGCCAAAATTAAAATTGCTTCATTTTTTTAAGTCACATTTTCATTTCGATATACAGCACATTCTATGTAATCACGCAAACGCTTAACAATTCAAGGTGAATTATCAGATTAAAGTCAAGATTTCATCAGCTAATGTAATAAAGTCTCATTCCAGTTTGGCGCAACAAGAAAATAACCACCATCTGCCATCACTATTTTTCATTCTGACAACAGGAAATGGCAATCTGGATCCAGTTTAGTAATTTGACTCAGAACACCGAAATGAATCACAGCCATGACAGCATTGGAAGTCACAGTCTGCTTTATTGGGAAAAAAAAAAAA
>NW_017830032.1:0-368 GCF_001891065.2 Hippocampus comes
CACTGTTGATTCTCGATGTTCTTCTCCCTCTTCCGCTTTCCTCCCCGACCAGGACCTGTTGCACACCGTCTTCCAGAACGGCAAGATTGTGCAGACGTACACGTTTGACCAAGTCAGAGACAATGCCAAGCTCAAGGAGAGTGAGCTCGATTAGCCGCCGACATTGATTCACCCCCTCCACCCCGAGCCCCTCTTCCTCAGCCTCTGACATCACGACCCCGAAAACAAACCGAGGCCTTTGTGCACTGATGATCCATCCTGCCCTGAATTCCTCTAAAACTGTGACTTCCTTTAAAAAAAAAAAAATCACAGGAGCTCCACGGAACGCGCTCATTTCTGATAACAATATTATTTAAAAAAAAAAAAAA
>NW_017830033.1:0-368 GCF_001891065.2 Hippocampus comes
GGAGGGGGCAAATATTTCTGACCATGATTGCCACGACTGAGGGCGGACTTCAATTACTACCAATACTTTTTATATTAGTGGAGCTAATATTTGGTCGAAAAGGTCAAATGTGGAACAAATAACAAAAAGTAGGGGCTGTTTAATTAAAACCGAGTCGCCAGGGCGACCTCGTGCTAATCGGCCTCGATTCTCTTTAATCCCAGGGTGTTGCACGGGGTCTGTGTCGGATGTCAATTTCGTCTTCGCCAAAGTCATTCTCATGCCTTTATGGGCCCTGCTTTGAGTTATGCTGGAAATGAAAAGGGATTTTCCCCAACAGGTTCACATAAGGTTGGAAGGTCAGAGATGTTTCGCCCAAAAAAAAAAAA
>NW_017830034.1:0-368 GCF_001891065.2 Hippocampus comes
GTTCATACCTCCGTCAGGCAGATTTGCCCAGTAGATGACTCTGTAGCCCTGCAAGTTTCCATTGAGAGCCTCTCTCGGAAGCTGAATCCAGGAGAGAGAGATAACATCGGGGGACTTGGCCACAGCCAGCACATTTTCAGGAGGCCGAGATGGCACTGAGAGAAGAAGCAGAGGTATACATCTTGCTGTATGCTTGGACACATATAAATAATGTGAACTTAAATAGGTTTTGAAAATAGTGACAGTTTTAAATGTTCCGTTTAGGTGGTTAACTGTACTTAATCACTTCTCTGGAAAGATTATTTCCTTATGTATGAAAAAAGACAAATGACACATTTTGAATAAACTAAATTTGCAAAGCGCGATAA
>NW_017830035.1:0-368 GCF_001891065.2 Hippocampus comes
CAGGACAAACACGCACATGTTGAGGAGAAATGGTCATGAGCTTGCTGAGCAGGTGCCACTCTGCTGCCCGTTTACGCTCTCTCTCTCCCCCTGGTGCAACACACGATTCGAATGATCAGATAATCAGCGACGCCTGCAGAAGCTGGACTGCGATCCTGGAGAAGTGTGCGAGTGCAGGGAGACATCATCTCGGAAACCGGCCTTTGAGGACACGATTGAACACCTGGGTCGAAGACCAGACTGAAGAAAAAAGTTAGGAACAGACACTGCTGGAAAGTCACGTCATGTCTTGCACATTAAAACGTACAGCAATTAGGCAGACCAGTTTAGATTCGATTTGAAGATTTGTACCTGTGAACAGAAATGAC
>NW_017830036.1:0-368 GCF_001891065.2 Hippocampus comes
CCACTGAACTGTACAAATAAAATCCAACATTTTATTTGACAACGACATATTTCAACCTATCTTTTATAAATTGCCCCAAGATTATCCGTCGCTATGACATCATCGTGATCCTGGAGGTGGTGGACATCAGCGGCACGTCGGTCCAAACCCTCCTGGATGCGCTCAACACGTACGTCCACTGTCCAAATCGCACCAAGGAACACCAAAAATAAATAAATACATAAATGAATATAAATGTGTGTGCGCGTGCATGTAGGTCCAACGTGCCTCATCACTACACTCTGAAGATCAGCACTCGGCTGGGACGATCCCATTACAAGGAGCAGTTCATGTTCCTCTACAGGTGACGACGACGACGACGACGACGA
>NW_017830037.1:0-368 GCF_001891065.2 Hippocampus comes
CCCCCCCCTTCCCGCACTCCCATTCAGTCGCAGCGTCTCGGTGTAATGGGATTACACGGGATTACAAAAAGCAGACGGTCTGTAATCCATACCGCTCAATCCCATTTACGCAGGAGTAATTCCTCCTCGCTGCTGCTTTTAATCTTCTTTCACTCCCACCATCTCCTGGTGTCAATTAGTCTGCTTTCAACCCCCACGGCCAAACATCCAACCTTCAGCAAGTCAAAGGTCAACATGAGCCGTGCTGCTCAACAACATGCGTTCGGAATGGATGTAAAGAGCCTGTTCTTCATTTACGACACATCTGAAGCATCAAATAGAGGAGGGCCTTGATTTATGAACGCCTTGGTTATGTTTATGTGTCAAAC
>NW_017830038.1:0-368 GCF_001891065.2 Hippocampus comes
CTCTCTCTCTCTCTCTCTCTTTCTCTCTCTCCTATTTTCAATATATGTTTTGTATTACAGCAGTTAACATCTATTTATACCTCTATGACAAGTTGGAATATTAAAATGTTGACATGTAGTCACTGACGTTGTCGCAGTTAACTCACTTGGCATCCATCTAGTAGCTTGGGTTCCAGTTTGAATGATTGTCCGTCTATTTGTGCCTTCTGATCGACTGCTGACCAGTACGTGGTTTTATTCAGCTTTTCCCCGAAATTCCGCTGGGATAGACTCCAGCTCCCCATGACCCAAATGGAAAATAAAAGTGTTTTAGACAATTGATGGATGTAAATATTAAATGCAGCTTTTTGTCTGGTGACTGTTCGACC
>NW_017830039.1:0-368 GCF_001891065.2 Hippocampus comes
TTACCTTATTGGTGATTCCTTCCTCACTGGTGATTCCTTAAGCCCTGAGTTCATGACAAAAACACTCATTCATCCCTCGCAATCATTCCTACTCATCCCTCCTAAGCGTCCCTCCTCAGTCCCCCCTCATCATTTCTCACAATCATCTCAACCAACATCACCCCACCCTTGTTTGTATTTCCCTGCATTCACTGCAACATCTCCAATAAAGGACACTGAAACCCACCCTCAAGTCCTGTCTCTTTGTACCTGTGCTCTGACCGGCACACCATCTGGTTTAGTTAACCCCCTTAAACTAATCAGCCCTAACACCTCCACAACACCCCTTCCACTTCATTTTTGTACTGTACAAGCAATTAAAAAAAAAA
>NW_017830040.1:0-368 GCF_001891065.2 Hippocampus comes
TTTTTTTTTTTTTTGCAAACGGCACTTTGCATTTACAGCTGCATCGAATGTCATCTGTCTCTTCACCTCGTTGGTCCAAATTAAGGATGGCACTTCCACTCGGTCGGTCCCTCGTCTTCTCGTCTCGTTTCGCTGCGCCGGCGCTCCTCGGGGAGCTCGAATCAAATCGCTCGCGGGCCATTGCGGCTCCCATTTCCACAGAATGAACACACAAATGCCCGGCGGGCCCCCTTCTGGCCTATCGGACCAAACAGTGATGAAAGACTCGTTACGATAACTGTCTGGCCAGACATTTGCAGGCCAAGGAGTGCGACTGCAATCGTGAGTTTGTGTTTATTGCTAACCTAAAAAAAAAAAAAAAAAAAAAA
>NW_017830042.1:0-368 GCF_001891065.2 Hippocampus comes
CCTGATTTACAGCTTTTGTTGATTTGGCAATCATTACAGACTCAAGTCTTTTTAAATCGATGATACTACAAGCTTGCCACACCTATTTTTGAGGCAGTTTCACCCCATTCCTCCTTGCAGCACCTCCCGTTGAGTATTCGAAGCCCCCTGCACGGTTGTACCCCAATGAAACAAACAAACAAAAAAAGGTCCAGGTGTTAACCTTTGTACGGGTGTACCATGCCGTCCTGCATGCCCACTGAGTCGTCGGGCCCAAGCTGCAGTGAGATGTCCCCGACAGCCTCCACCAGCTCGGAAAAGAAGTCTGCGAGCTCGCTGCAGTCCTCCAGCAGGACGTAGCGGTCCTGCCGGTTAGTGAAGTACGAGTC
>NW_017830043.1:0-368 GCF_001891065.2 Hippocampus comes
AGACGCACGCAAACATTTTCAATGACCTTCCATCTCTGCATCGTTCAACCTCAAATATGAGCGCACGGATCGAGAGCAGGGGTCAGGGGTCAGCAAGCCAAAATGTTGAAAGAGCCACTTTGGCGCACGCTGCATTCACCGATTTGAGACGATCTTCGCATCGCCTCTCCAAATGACTCAGGTTGGCTCCCGATACACGATGAGCCTTCCTGGTTTAAGGGAACCTACACACGCACGCCGCCATAATGAGCGACAGCCAGAAGTGCCCCGGAAACGAACGAGGCACGGGGCGCACTTTTGCAGCGCGTTAACTTTCGTAGCTGACGTGTCCCGTTTTAAAATGCTTCTTTGGGTCCTTCGGTTTGCCG
>NW_017830044.1:0-368 GCF_001891065.2 Hippocampus comes
TTATTATTGTTATTATTGAGAAACTCTGAAAAGCTTTTTGTTCTTTTTTGTTCTTCTTGTTCTTTCCTTTCTCCTGTGGTCTCTGCGGAAGAGTCCAAGACAAAATGGGATCTGATGAAGCAGTCAGACATATTGGGGCCATAGCAGACAAGGTGTTGAATGATCGAGGGCCCATGTCTGTCCTTTCAGGGTTAATCACAACCCCGTAGCTCAAATTTCCCTTGGCAGTTTCAGTCACCGGTCTTTCTTTTCACCCTGGACTTGACCTGCTCAACTTGCACCTCTCTGCAGCTTTGATGTAATAGCAAGTTTTCACTTCTCACCTCATGCTCATTAGTCACATTTGTGAGCAATAACGTCTTTTTTTT
>NW_017830045.1:0-368 GCF_001891065.2 Hippocampus comes
AAAAAAAAAGTCATGTTCCCCAAACTGAGCTCGAAAAATAACAGTCAGCTTTCTTCAAACGGAGTTACCCAAGTTTTAGACTGTCTCTCAAGTTCAAGTGGTTCTCCTAACATAGATGAACAAGGCATTCTCAGGCTTCTGCGTTCACGACAGGAAACAATTTAGAATTATACCTTTGTACCTTAATTAGGTGAGAGCAGACCCTGTCTCTAGGAGATCATAAACAGGCTGAGCGCCTCTGACTTTGAGTGCGACAGTCTCATATTCTTTGGTGTGTTGTGACAACAGTACGAGCAGAGGGCACACACTTTTCCCCAGTCTAAATATATCATGGAGGCACAATTCTTTGTCTCGAATGACTACAGTCC
>NW_017830047.1:0-368 GCF_001891065.2 Hippocampus comes
TTGTGTTTATTATTATGTTTTGAAAATACCACAGTAGTAATTCAACCACAGATAGAGTTAAGATGGTCCGTTGATCAGTGCCAGACTTTTCATATGTAATTCACATATATTGAAATAATTTATAAATCATCAGATTTGGCTAATCTGAACAATTTATTTTATGATTATTTAATTGAAAAAAAAATTATCTCAACATTTCGGAAAACATGAAGGAATTTCCACAAAGTAGGTCACGACTGTACACAAGTATTTCCATTCAGACTGTCAATTAATAAGATTGAACCACATCAGCAGGGATGCAGTAGAATCAAATACTTAAATGGTGGGAGACACGGCAGACCGTTGAGAGGAAGAAAGATGATCATCAC
>NW_017830048.1:0-368 GCF_001891065.2 Hippocampus comes
TTTTTTTTTTTTACTGTCAGCTCCCCAATGGGTTGATGCCAAATGCGGTCAAGATAATTTTGGTACCAATCATGGCCAGAAAATCTCGAAGAATGTCATACTTTGATGATCTTAACCAAATTAAATACTTTAATGGAAACTGGCATGATGAATAAACAAATCTCTGGACTTTGGTGTTCCGAGTATCACGGACGCTTGCGGATTCATGTGAACCTGTTGTGCACGAAGGCTGATCTCAACGTGCAGGCATGCTAAATCATACGTTGTGAATGGGTTTGCTCCCTCAAGGGCAAGTGATGGCAAATGTTCAACATGTCACTTCTAGTTCAGGTGCATCCGCTGTTTTTTTTTTTTTTTTTTTTTTTTTT
>NW_017830049.1:0-369 GCF_001891065.2 Hippocampus comes
AAAAAAAAAAAAAAACGATGGATAAGGAAACAGTTTGAACACGGGTGGCTCAGCGTAATACGTCAATACACAAGAAAGACGCTCAGTGAGCTCAAGAAAGATCCGCCGTTCTTCGCAGAGGATAAAGAATATATGCCAGTTAGTATTGCTGTATTGTCCATCTGCGCGTTGCTACGGTTTGTATTCAAATATCAGTTTGCTCAAAGCATTACAACGACCGCAGCGTGGGCGCGAGTTTTCCCAACGAGGGTGTTTTGTAACGCACGCTAGCATAAAGCTCGCGGGTTTTTTTGCTCATGGATTTGGCGATGTACGGACGCACAAAGTGTCACTGTGTTTGTTTTCGGTTGAGTTGAACAGTTAACCTCA
>NW_017830050.1:0-366 GCF_001891065.2 Hippocampus comes
GTGTGTGTGTGTGTGTGTGTGTGTGTCAGACAGCAGTATTAATTCCTTCTTCAACTTTCCTGGGACATGGCTATTATCTGCATCGCTAGCACCCTCCCCTGGCTAAAACAGGCGCTTTATCATGTCAGCGTAATATGGCCAGAGGGACCAGACTATGATCTGGTGTTATAGCTTAATAGCCCATATTAATCATCCTTTCCACGGTTGCTGTACACAACCTTGTGCCCTTGTCTTTTTCTCCCTCCCCCGTGTCCCTCTACTTCAGTCTTCTTCCACCTGATTACTTTTCATTCCTCCCCACCTTTCTGTCTTTTGTTTAGGTCGTACTCATCGACGTTACGGAGCCATTTCGGCATCGTTCACAGC
>NW_017830051.1:0-369 GCF_001891065.2 Hippocampus comes
AAAAAAAAAAAAGCATAAACATCACAGAGGCCAAAGTGGTAAAAATCATAACAGCAGCAGCAGAAAGTCAGACACCAATTTGGAATGTTCGCGATGATGAAAGAAATGTTGGCGTCATTTTATGATGAGCTAATCCGTTGCTTTCACTTAGTGAGCTTGCTAAATCTTTATGTATGTGTGTGTTTGTGTTCTTGTATTAGCTCATGGAGGCGCTAGAGCAGGACGTGCAGGCCCAGAAGCAGAAGTTGGCATATAAAGTGGAGCAGATCATCTCAACCATGTCTGCCGAGAGCTGAGACGCACGCCAACATGCATCCGCACACATGCTGTACACGCAGACACACAATACAAGCATGCGCTGAGGCGGAG
>NW_017830053.1:0-369 GCF_001891065.2 Hippocampus comes
AAAAAAAAACACAACAGGGGCTCACATCAGTGTTGGAAAGTTTATAAAAGCCTTTCAGCATTTGGCTCACGGAAATCGTAAGCGATCGGAAATCTTCTGACGATTGAAATCAAACATTTTCATTGCTTAGGAGTAGGACTGTGGCACTCTGGGGTTGTTTCGGGACAAGCAGATCTAAAAGAGGCTACATTTTGTACAAAATTACAGTGGAGTAAAGGATGATTAATTACGTCGCAGTGTGTTTTCAGCAGTGGTGGCAGAGCAGTCTATTTACATTCTCTAATTGCCTCTCCAAATAGTCGCTAATTGCTTGAGTGGCGCGGTCCCCGTCTCATGCCGCCGTTTGGAATGGAATCTCATTGATTTTAA
>NW_017830054.1:0-369 GCF_001891065.2 Hippocampus comes
AAAAGAAAAAAAAAGCTAATGTTGAGAAACTTTTTTTTCCAAATGTAACCTTCACATAACAATCACAGTTACAAGTTACGAGAAAGCCTCGAAGGAAGGCAAAACTAATGAGCCGCTCTCGCGTTCCATCCATCAGCGTAAATATAAATAAAGCCGAGCGCCTTTGTCAGGTAAGCGCTCGACGGCAACATAACATCGTATGTTTTAATTTGGCGGCTCCCGAGGCCATCGCTCATTTAGGCAAATTGGCCGACGCGCTTGTGAAAGCGCGGGCGGCCCGCTCCGTCATACCGAAGCGCGTGTTTGATTGTGCGCTCAATCACAAGCCGTGCGACTCTCACCTTGCCGCTGCGTTAAGACCACCGGGCG
>NW_017830056.1:0-369 GCF_001891065.2 Hippocampus comes
ATCAAGGGCAAGCCGGGCACGCCACGCTTCCGATTCGACGAGCTCTACGCCGACCGCGCCTACGACTCGGAGCCGCACCGCGAAGCGCTGCGTGAGGTCGGCACCGAGCCGATGATCCCCAAACGTCGAAGCGAAAACGGCAGCGGCCTGGGCACGGTGCGTTGGGCGGTCGAACGCACAATCAGTTGGCTGCACCAGTTCCGCCGCCTGCGCATCCGCTACGAGCGTCGCCTGGACATCCACAACGCGTTCCTGTCGATCGGCTGCATCCTGATCTGCCATCGCAAGCTCGAAGAGGTATTTTGTTAGGCGCTCTAAGGGATCGGTCTGCCAGAACGGTCGAAGCGTACCCGCTCGCCGCAGAGCGTG
>NW_017830058.1:0-369 GCF_001891065.2 Hippocampus comes
ATTAGCGCTAGCATTAAACAGGAACAACGTCAGGGAATCATGCCATTCGCACCTTTGCTCGCACCGCCCAATGCTAAATCGGTGGATTTTGGGGGGAAGCCAAATGTCACACTTGACGATAAGCTGACGATGGCCATCCAAGGGGTGCGGTCGGGTGGCTCTGATGTCATCTCCTTGGGGAAAATACCATTGCCTTCCAGATGACCAACATGCGGCTCTGTTGTTGTTGTTGTTGTTCTGCCCGTTCTTCCTTCCTTGGCGCGGCGGCCATGCGAAAAGTCCAACTTTGGGGTTTTGGCCGCGGCGGGCTTTTGATTTGGGCTTTGGCTCCCGTGTGGAAACCAAAGGATGCAATGCAAGCATGACGTC
>NW_017830059.1:0-369 GCF_001891065.2 Hippocampus comes
CGGGCCACTTTGGAGTGACGTCTTCTCTCGGAGGGGCGTTATGAGAGTGAAAACACAAAAACGTTTGATCGTCTCAGAATCAAGTCTCGGTTGATGTGCTTCGAACACGGTGCGGAGTGCTATTGCGCAATCCACCTCAAGCTTCCTCCCGATTCAATTTTGGCGCTTCCCTTTTGCTACGAAAACGACGAGAGGCGCGGGTTTCATTTGCACCGTCGGTCGGCTCGTCGGAGGCCATTTGCTGCTCATTTACGGCACAATACGACTTCGGAGGCAGATGGTTTTATTTGTACGTGGGCCTTAACGCGCACGTCGGCCTCGCCGAGCGCCTTATTTGCATTTAAATGCATTTGACCTTGACACGGCGCG
>NW_017830060.1:0-369 GCF_001891065.2 Hippocampus comes
ATTGGACAATTGATTGCAGATAACTGTGCTCTGATTTGGTGGAATTTTCCAGTTTGAGGTTTTATTTCCAAAAGATGACCTTGGTCATTACTTTTTATTAGGCGATAAATGAGCGATACTTTGCTGCACTTGTTCTGTGCATGCTTAAATAGTTCAGCGCGTTTATCTTTTTGGTTTTTATATAGCCAATGCTCCAATTTACCTTTAAGGGAAGGTGGTTTGTTTTCAACTAAAGCCAGATAAGTTTTCCTAACCTGTTTTTTTTGAAATTGTTCGTTCAATTGCTTTAAAGTGCTTTTCTTTTTAGCAAGTATCAGGACACCACTAGTTACCCGATCAAGGCGATGGACGATGCCTAAAAAGGGTTTG
>NW_017830061.1:0-369 GCF_001891065.2 Hippocampus comes
GGCCACTCCAAGATGGAGAACCAACAAGCTTTGAATGGAACGTTGGCCATCAATTGCCATTTCTCCTGAGTGTCGTGAGAGTGTGATGGCATCGGGGGTGGAGGGGGACTTGGGAGCCTTTGGACTACTAAAAGACCTTGAGAGCACCAGCATCAGCATCTGATTGTCTTAAGAGAAAAAATGGAAGCGCTCACATAGTGACACATGAACGTGAGCAGATGCACACGATTGTCTTGTTTTAATTTCCATGAATCAGTAATTTAGGCTACGATAAAAAGTACAAAACAATTTTGAACGGTATTGGATGTTCTTTCATGTAACGGCCAGTCGACTCTAAAGCCTCTCCTTTCTCAAGAGCATTTTGAAACA
>NW_017830062.1:0-369 GCF_001891065.2 Hippocampus comes
TTTTTTTTTTTTCCCTCCCTTTTCATTTCCTGTATCCTCTCTGTCTGGATATAATCCCCATCACTGTAACGCTCTCTAATTTCCATAACACTTCTTTTCCTGTTGTTTCTCCTTCCTTTCTTCCCGACCTTTAAGAGAATTTGCTGAGAATGGCTTAAGGTTTTAACAAAAGATAAATGTATCCCTCTGCTCATTTATCTGCCTCTTGCTGTTTTTACTTCTACCAGCTACACTAGAATTATTTGGGGGGGCAGCGTTAAGCATGAAAACATGATGAATCAGCAACTTCTTTCTAAAGTTTTTCTCTTTCCGTTTCCACTCTCACAGCATCCAAGGGCTCCAAACAAACACAAGGTGAGGTTCTTCACC
>NW_017830063.1:0-369 GCF_001891065.2 Hippocampus comes
ATGCGAGTAAAAAAAATGCCAAGTTTAGCATCAATAAAGCTCAAGAACGATATCATCTTCCTTTTTTTGTCTTTTGTAAAAACCTCCTTCTTTTAATAATATCAATTCTTCCTTGGAAATAATAAGAACAGAATCCAAACATCCTTGCTGCCTTAGCCGGTTTCTAAGCCATCTCTTTGTTTCAATTATATCTTTGTCGGACATTTTAGATTCCATCTGAACTGGGATTTTCAGTCTATTGGTGATAAAATTTCTATTGATTTCTTCCTTTAAGCCAAAATGTCTGTTTTTGAGAACATAGTAATGCTCTAATGTGGGAATAGGGTATAGGAATGCTTTCTTATCCAGTTTTTTACGTTTCCCTTCCAT
>NW_017830064.1:0-369 GCF_001891065.2 Hippocampus comes
ATGTCGATTTCGTCCAAAGGAGTTTTGTTTAAACTAGGCCCATTGCCCACAATCAACATTGGGCCATTAAAATATTCTTCTATAAGTTCCCAATTATTGGAGCCTGAGAGGTAAAAAGAAAATAACAATTTGTCCAAAATCTTTCGCGGATAATAGGTAATGATTCTAATTATGTTGATAATCCCTTCTTTCATATCTTATTATGATTAATGCCGATAAGGCTATAAAAAAGAAAGTAGCCTCAAACGAATAAAACGTAGGTATGGCTTCTGTAGTGCCAAAAATAAGTACAACGGTCAACAATATTAGTAATATGTTTTTTTTCAATTTTATGGCTTTAACAATAATCCGCTGTATAATATATAGGTA
>NW_017830065.1:0-369 GCF_001891065.2 Hippocampus comes
CACACACACACGCTGTTAGCCGCCTAGCGTTACTTTGGTTGTCGCTTGTTTTGTGGTGTGCATGCGTCGTGAGCATGCGCATGACGTACCAAGTGTAAAAGAGCAAGCGGCTTCCCGTCCGGCGGCGAGAGCCGAGTGTTGCCCTGCGCACCTCAGCGTCTGGCCGCCGGCCAGCAGAGAGCGGTTTAGCGCCACCTGCAAGACGGATGTCGCCTCTGAGGCCAGCACATGGCCCTGCTCGACCCCGTCCCTGCCCTGGGACCATCTGAGCTCGGGGTCTGGGTAGCATCCGGGCCAGGCGCAGTTGAAGTGCACCCAGGTAGGGTCCGACGACTGAAGCCACGAGCATTCGGGGTGGCGGTCGGAAGC
>NW_017830066.1:0-369 GCF_001891065.2 Hippocampus comes
TTTCTGTAGAGAAGGCGTGCCTAGCAAAAGAACGGTATCTATAGTAATGAGTTGGTTGCAAGCGGCCTTGGTGCAGAGGAGGCGTTTCTAGGAAGCAGCAAGATTCGCTCGCTGGGAGTGCCAAACAAAACAAAAAGCATAGAATGGCTTCAATGGTTGGAGTAGCATGGCACAACAAGGGGGCGGGGATGGGGGGTGAAGAGAAAGGGCAACCCAGAATTACACTTGCCACTTGAGCTGTAAAGGGTTGCAACTTACAAAGGAGGCCACAAGCAAATTAGGTCTTGTAAAGTCTCGGAGTAAAAATACAAAATGAAAACTTATTTTATCTCGAAATACCCTGAACCGGTTGCCAGCCAATCGCAGGGC
>NW_017830068.1:0-369 GCF_001891065.2 Hippocampus comes
GAGACGCCATATCTAAAAATTCGTTCTCACTTCCCGATCAGGGCTGGCGCTCGCCGGGCTTCGCAGTGTCCAGAGCCTCCTCCAGCAACGTCTCCAGCAGCAGCAACTATTCTTCACCCAGCAGCAGCTCCCCCAGCCTTGCCAGCCAGGCCGGCTCCCCCCTAGCCTCTCCGACACGTACGCGCACGACCAGGCGAGTGCAGAGGTTCCCACCTGGTCTGCTGATCGGTCTGACCAGCCCAGAGGAATTTGGATTTCATATGATCAGCATTTGCGTACTTTCTATTTTGTCCTCAGGGAGCCCAGCAGCGAGGAGCATCTACTGCCAGCCTCCCCCAGCGAGCGAGAAATGGCAGTGCCTGTAAGAGA
>NW_017830069.1:0-369 GCF_001891065.2 Hippocampus comes
TTGATCTTTGTGTCTTCAGAGTTCCTTTTTCTGGGTTCTTTTCCAAATGGCCCATCTTTTTTCGCTCGAGCTGTCTTTGGCGTTCATGCCGCTATTGAGATCCTCGTTATGTACACCAGAGGGATCTGTGAGTTGAAGTGCCGGGACCAGGCAGCCGTTTTGTCTTCGCACAATAGCCGAAATAGTGTCATTTCTGAGCTACGTGGGAATTGGTGAAGGTGTTACAACTATTTTGCATGTCCTTATCGCTATTCTGATTACATAAAAGACAAATGTGAAATTGGTCTCATGCACTTTGACGGTTTTTATGAAGCTATTTGTCTTTACTTGCTACGCCGCTGTTAATAAATGGATGTACAGTAACCCCCC
>NW_017830070.1:0-369 GCF_001891065.2 Hippocampus comes
GTGTGACAAACAGGTCGACCGGCATGTGCGTCCCAAAGAAAGAAGGGTCTTTGTCCACACTTATTTGTCACGATGGCAATTGAAATGGTAGGGAGCAAAAGTCCGAGTTGCCTCGGCCTGACACTCGGCATCACAAGTGAATCGGTGTGTTACGTGCGTGATTCCGGACGAAGATCAGCTGGCGTTGTGCTCCGCAGGTGACAAAAGCACCTGATGCTTTGTGCTCATCTCAGCACCTGCCACTGGACAAACACACACGCGCACGCAGCATGGCGTCCGCGCCATCCGCGCCATCTGCCCTCAGTGAGCACGAGGAGCTGCAAAGGAAGGCCAATCAGCTGACAGATGAGGTGAGGGCGACCCATCCCA
>NW_017830071.1:0-369 GCF_001891065.2 Hippocampus comes
ACACACACACACACACACACACACGTACGCTTTTTCTTGCACGTGTGAATGTGTTGGGGTTTCCTATTATATCGCACAGCTAATGGGAAAGTGACTTTTTAAATTGCTTCGTGTCCGCCCAGTTGCCAGTCAAGAGTATGCGATTAAACATCAATGTAAATATTTGATCTGTCGTGCCCATTCAAAATTGTGCAAAAATGTCGCAATTGGACATCATCCACGGCTGGTTGGTATGTTCATTTCGGGAGGGCCTATTTCGCCTGGCAAGCCACACCCACTAAATCTTGAAAGCCCGCCCTCCATCACAGCTGGGCCCCGGCTCAAAAAAAGGCGTCCAATCAGATTTCGGTTTCGTGCTGCGACGTGTCC
>NW_017830072.1:0-369 GCF_001891065.2 Hippocampus comes
GCACCTTCTCGATCGTTCCAGTCATGGGGGCCACGGCGCCGCCCTGAGCGCCGGATCCGCTCACAGCGGCCAGATACTTTGGAAGCGGAACGGACACGTCAGCGCCGCCCTCCTGCGCGAGACGGCACAACTGTCAGACGTCAGTGGTGGCACAACGCCGAGCGTCTGAAGATAGCAGAGAACCGAAGCGCTGACCGTGGAGAAGAGGTGAACGCTGTTGTCCACGATCACGAGTTTGGGTCGAGACTTGACGCCGTTGACGGAGGAGTGCAGGAAGGAAGCTCCGCCCTCTGTCTCCAGCTCCCCCGTCACATGGAACAGCTCCTCTCCCAACTGAAAGCGGCCGACAGGGGGAGAAGAAAAAAAAAA
>NW_017830073.1:0-369 GCF_001891065.2 Hippocampus comes
CCCCCCCACAGTGATCACAACTTTTGTTGAAAGGCAGACTCCCTGTTCTTCACGTCCTCATTTTGTGAAATTCAGAAAATAGTCACTTATGTTGTTAATAGTAATGATGTCCTGTCTCGAATGACCTCTATTTGTTCACTGTCGGTGTGCAATTGAATGTTAAAATCAGTGATCAAATAAATTGAACACTAATAGAGTCCACTCCCTGCTCTTTGGCTCACTCTCTGTACCATCAACCAATAGGCAGATAACAAGCACTGTTTTATCCGATAAGACATATAAACTGATACACTGATCCAACGTACATAAAGGATGGAACATTTAATCGAATAAATCTACTCTTACCTTAATCTGGCATTTGTAGTGGTG
>NW_017830074.1:0-369 GCF_001891065.2 Hippocampus comes
CCCCCCCCCCAAAAAATGAAGACTCTCATTCGTTTGCTTACATTCTTTTAATTCCTCACATCTCATTTTTAGTATCCAGTTGTAATCAAATACCGAATGTTATTTTGAGATTGGTCACAGGTCGGCACTGTTTCTAACCCACCTTGCGTCCATCGATTCCATCATTTCCCCGTAGACCTTTGTCACCCTGTTGATGAGGCGCAGACACAGAAGAGAATGTGAAGCAAGCCGGCAAACAATCGAACACAGCAGATGCTCGCAGAGATTGAACAAACATATGTGGAGAAGAGAGGGCTGGGTATGAAAATCAAACTCACCTTGTAGCCTTTGTGTCCCCTTTCTCCCTGCAAAGAGCACGAAACATCAGTC
>NW_017830075.1:0-369 GCF_001891065.2 Hippocampus comes
AAAAAAAACTCAGCAGGATCTATCCTGTTGTAAGGGTAGTTCAAATAGTTTCCTTTAAGTTCGATGTCTAATTGTAATCCTGGGAAATGGGGCGTGCATGTTCATTTGGGGCATCTCCCGCAAATGGATTTGATCAAGCCACAATGAAGTCCGCATTCCCCAAAGAGCTTCTGGCTGCTTCCCCGAGCTCTGCCCGCCGCTACTTTTTCAGTTGATCTCCGCGCAGGCCTGACAGGGGATCCTCTTTTTCCCCAAGGACCGACAGGATCTAATATTCTCCCCATTTGGGTCTGCACAAAGTCTGGCTGGCTCGTCACAGAACTGGCGGCCTGACAGCTCATCCATTCAAGCCGCCCCCCCTCCCCCACC
>NW_017830076.1:0-369 GCF_001891065.2 Hippocampus comes
TGTTTTCTGACATGTTTCTCTCTTCTTTGACATTTCTTTTCCTCTTTTCCCCGCTGCTCTACTGCCGCCGGGTCTTGTCGCGCCGCTTTCCTGTCTACTCGCGACGCGACGGCGTGACGCGCGTCGTCATGTCGGTCCTTGAAACTGCGTCGAGGTCCGCTAAAGCCGTCAAAGTGCTCTCCCGCTCCTCTCCACCGGGAGGTTAAGGGTGAAGTAGCAATAATGCAGTGGAAATGTGCTTGCGTAGCACTGGGAGTTCATTAGAGGTCCATTATGGTCTTTTGAGTGACATCATTCACCGGGGGAGCGCAGACATGGACGCTCTGCGGTTCCCTCTGCCAAGTGGATTCCTGATGGAATATCTTTGGC
>NW_017830077.1:0-369 GCF_001891065.2 Hippocampus comes
CTGTAGTTTGAGGCCTCCACCAAGGCCCAACCCTCGAGATTTGGATCATTTGCAAACTGTTCATAGATAGATGATAAATTATTCATCTGCACCTTTGTGTCTGGGGACGTATCAACATTTAAACGTGGAAAGACCCACCAATGGTAACGTTAAAATGTGGAAGTCCAGCGTAGCCCGTTTGCAATTCCCTGCGGAAAAGAGATCAAACTTTGGAATATTTAGAATTTGCGTTAAACTAAGGGGCTAGGTCACATCAAACCAACGGGCGAGTCGACAAACGGTTGTTTCAAAACCAAGCAAACTTGTATTTATTTTTCACGTGTCAAAACGATAGTTTGGGCTAAGCTAAGAAGCTAGTTAGCGCACGGA
>NW_017830078.1:0-369 GCF_001891065.2 Hippocampus comes
CGCATCCTGAGCCCTCACTTCGATATTCCCCTGGACCTATGGCTCCTCACCCATCGCGATCTGCGCGAGAACGCGCGCGTACGCCGCGTCTTGGATTTCGTGTACGGACAGTGGCAGGAAGATCGCGACTGGCTGATGGATTCGTAAGGCCGACGTGCCCCACGAACCCGCCTGATACCCCAAGACGAACTCATGCCCATGAGCAATTCAACCCCAGGGGACGCGCCCCCGACCGTCACCGTCTGGTTCGACAGTGCCTGCCCCCTGTGCGTCCGCGAGATCGCCCTGATGCGGCGCCTGGACCAGGGCGGGCGGATCGCGTTCATCGACGTGGTGAGCGATGCCGAGAGTTGCCCCCTCGATCCGCAA
>NW_017830080.1:0-369 GCF_001891065.2 Hippocampus comes
CATCACAAATGCCCCCCCCCCCCCTCCCCCGCATCGCTCCAAAGCAGATTATAGCCACAAGCGGCCTCCGTGAAGTGACCAAGGCTAATCTTAGCCTCCCCAAAAGCCTTAAATAATACGAAGAGAAAACACACCACTAACCGCAGATTATGTCTAGACGGGACCTTAATCTTCTCGTCTTCTCTTGACGGCTCCTTCTAAGAACTTGCAGATGGACGTCGCTGACAATCGCCCGTGGCGGAACGTTGGAGCCTGCGCACAGAAGCCAACATTTTACTATCTTCCACGCTGAGGTTATTTGACATCAGTTGGCCTCTTTTTAGAGTGCGAATGGCGCCACGATTGAACTTTTGCAGTTTCTCTTCCAAA
>NW_017830081.1:0-369 GCF_001891065.2 Hippocampus comes
AACTCCACACAGGAAGGCCGGAGATGGAATTGAACATTGCACCTCTACACTGTGAGGCCAACGTGCCAACCACTCGCCCAACGGGCTAACCACTCATTCACCGTGCCGCCCGATTAATTCATGAACTTAATTTCATATTTCATCCGATATGTTTTTATTTGGTTGCCATTCAAATAATTTAATCACTTTAATGCAAGAGTTCAGTTTTCGCTGTACACAGGCTCTTTCAAGTGGTGCCCAAACTATGGCCCGAGGGCCGTTTGCAGCCCGCAATGCTCCAAGCTTTTATAGCAACGACCACAGCTGCTGGAGTCTATCCCAGCGGTCTTCGGGCAGAAGGCGGGGAACACCCTGAACTGGTTGCCAGCC
>NW_017830082.1:0-369 GCF_001891065.2 Hippocampus comes
TTTTTTTTTTTTTTGTTTTTGTTTCAGTACCTCTGTAGATGGACGGTGCGCCGTTGCCGGTTTAAATTTTTTTGCGGCGGACCTTGCAGGTCACGTAAATATAGCCGCTGTTGAAAGTGCTGACGAATCCCATCCCTTGCCTCGCCCTAGGTGGATGCCGGGCTGACGTTCAACAAGAAGGACTTGGAGCACAGCTTCATCTTTGACATCAAGACCATCGACCGTGTCTTCTACCTGGTCGCTGACACGGAGGAGGAGATGAACAAGTGGGTGCGCTGCATCTGCGACATCTGCGGCTTCAACCCCACCGATGAGGGTAAGAACCATAGCCGTTACTGTACATTCCTAAATTGGAGCAATTTCGGTACT
>NW_017830083.1:0-369 GCF_001891065.2 Hippocampus comes
GAGAGAGAGAGAGAGAGAGAGAGAGAGAATAAAAATAAAGAATACTACAGTCAAAAGATGTCCAGTCTGGCAAAGTTGAATGTCAATTATGAGCTCATTCAAACATCTCCAAAGGCCTTGCGAGCGAGCGTTCACATCTGGATCACGTCACTTGGCCGGCAATTTATGAGGCGATAAATCAGCCAAACGCGTCCACTCCACAATAAAAGTCCTGTTAAGCACTCCAAACGATGCTGTTGGACACTTGAAAGACTCCACTCAGGCTAAGCAACATGCTTCAAATCTGTGTACAGTGGTACCGTGACTGACCAAATCAACTTTCCCCATTGAAATGAACTGAAATGCCATTAATCCAGTCCAGTTCGATCT
>NW_017830084.1:0-369 GCF_001891065.2 Hippocampus comes
TGTAACAATACCCTTCTGTTGCCATGGCAATACATTATGCAAGAATGAGATGTTGACCATCATCTCAATCGGCATATATTTATTTGTATTCGTAGTTCATTTGAATTCGTAGCAGAATTTTGGAGAAATGAGCTGGAAAGATAAAGCGACCTGGCCTTCTCTTGCCTTAACCCTTCATTCAGGGAAATCCTTGTACGGGTGTCTTTACTACAAAGTTTGACAATGGATGACCTCATGATGACCTGTTTGCTTGCTGGTGTTGACTCCAAGTGCAAATTTGTTTTCACAACGTATTTTGATGGTGTCGTGGTTCATTAGCGCGTTCAGGCAGCTTTGACGAAATGTCACTCGGTGATGACGTGAATGTGA
>NW_017830085.1:0-369 GCF_001891065.2 Hippocampus comes
TGTTTGTGACAGAAATGTACGGTAACGAGGACGGCTCGGTCCCGGCCACCTTTGATATCCTCTACATGATTGGCTGGAAGCCTCACCACTCTCAGGTGAAAAGGCCCCACCCATCCGGGGGCACTCGCCTTTCCTCTCGAGACAAACGAGAAAGCCGCCTCCAGACGCTTTTGTCATCATCGGACTCGTTAAACGTGAACATTGTTTTTTTTCCTCGCATGTGTTTTTTGTCCGCAGGCAAAAGCAGCCAAACGAGGCTCGGCGACCGTCTCCTTTGGAGATTTGTCCAAAATCAACCGAAACGGTGATGACGAGTGAACTTTTGAAACGTCCCTCATTCATCGTTCGAGACGGCATATTTGCGTGACA
>NW_017830087.1:0-355 GCF_001891065.2 Hippocampus comes
ACACACACACACACACACACACACACACGTTTACATAGCAACATAGGTAAAAAAAATCCTGTCAAACATTATGACTTAAAAATAAAAATAGATTATATTTCACCACACTAGCTTTGGACCCATAGTGGCTTATTTAGCCGTGACAGCGACACTCCAGCTGTTTAGTTCTTGTGTGAATGTAATAGAGACATCATGAGACCCAAGAAAATGTGGTGAAAGTGTCATAATACTGTTGGCTTTTATCTTGTGGGTCTGACTTTTAAAAAGATGTGACAATATTACCTGAGTGTTGCAGAGCAAGAGTATTATTTCTTTGAATTGTTAATAAACACTTGCATCGTGGAGTATACCTTGC
>NW_017830088.1:0-370 GCF_001891065.2 Hippocampus comes
AAAAAAAAAAAAGTCTGCTGAGCTGGAAGAAGTAACCACGAACAAACCATGTCCAAAATCTTCTGTTACACGTTTGAGACAAAAGTTTTGCAACCCCCGAGCATGATACCTCGAAGGTGTTTGTTAATATTAGGTACCCATGGCTAAAAAGTGAAGTGTGGAGAGTCTGTGTCGCACAAATGCACAAGACAATGAATGTGGCAGTCATGGCATAAGGCCTCTCAAATAAACGCACTTATTTTTATCCGTTTCTTCTCTTTCTATGGGATTATGATAAAGCTACAGTGGTCAGCGGTCTTCCCTGACCATTGCACCATGTTGTTTATGGTTCTCTTGAGCCAAGACGTTTCTTCAAAAAGAACACCAGCAG
>NW_017830089.1:0-370 GCF_001891065.2 Hippocampus comes
AAACTTACCCGATAGCTTGAGTGAGGCATTTAGGATGAGGACCCAGAATAGAAGTTTTGGTGTCATTGTCGTTAGCGGTAACCGAGCAGACAGTGGCGCCGATCACATTTTATTCCCTCCACCTGCATGTTGTGCTGCTGCTCCTGTGAGGCCACACCTTCACCCGCAATCCGGCACCCGTCACAGTTTACTTCCTTGTTGACATCAAATACTCCCACTGCTCACAACTGGCCTGAGCACGCCTCTGCTATGCTTCAGGAATGTAGGCAGAGCCTTTGCGCTTCGTCATTTATGACCCACCCGGGATGATGTTTTGCGGCCCCCTACGTGACATCCGGTTAATGTCAGTGTGGCCCTCACCATTTTGTCA
>NW_017830090.1:0-370 GCF_001891065.2 Hippocampus comes
GCTGATCACAACCACCTGGACTCACTCGTTCAACATTTGCGAAATGCTTCGACACACACGCACACACAAAACTCTTTGTGCCGAAGAAATAAACACAGCAACTCAAAGTCCTCCACCGCATCTAAAACGACAACAACAAAAAAGTCCACGGCACGCCTGTTTCTGTACCGTGACATCCTTCCACGTCATATCAGCACGCGGCAACTTTTCTCGCCTTTCATTTGTGTTAAGAGCCAAATTGCGCAATCGAAGCGCATCCACCAAGTCGAGAAAGTTGCATGAAATTAAAAGCTTGCCATGCACCGGGCTTCCAATTCATTCCGGGGTTAGTTTTGATTTTGTTGTGACTTTTGCCCTTTAATTTCACTTG
>NW_017830091.1:0-370 GCF_001891065.2 Hippocampus comes
TTTTTTTGTGAGTGAATTATGAACCACTCCGGCATCACTATTGTGTCAGGAAATCCAAATAGTTCCTAAATTAGGTTTGAGAATATTTTTTTCTTAATTTCTGGACAATTATTGAGTCAGTAGTGAAGACGTGCTGCTCCAACTTGCCTGAAGTTTGCTCTCCAAGGCAGCAGTGGCACTGTCCCCGCTGGTCTCGTCCACCACCACCACCATGTGGGTCAGCGAGTTGACCCGTACCTGCTCCTGCTCAAGGTCCTCCTGCAAAAGCTGCAGACAATATGCCAATTGATTGAGCTTTTTTTACAGGCACTTTCATGACAGTGTGAGGCCGAATTTCCCAAACTTTATTGAACCAAGGTACCACCAAGTC
>NW_017830092.1:0-370 GCF_001891065.2 Hippocampus comes
AATCCCAGTCACTGGTGCCCTCTTGTGGCTGTTCTACTCTCAAGACGTAAATAGCATGTCTGATGGAACATTTTTTGAAGTGAACTGCATCCACAGGCCAATCCTCTCAAATACCCATTCAGATGCTCTTTCCATAACCGTGCGTTGATAAGCATGACATTCATGCTGAGAGTGCCCTTGCTACCAAAAAAGTGTACTTTTATTTGCAAACGCAATTTGGGAAGTAAAATGACTCTAATCCAGTAACTCATTGGTGTTCAGGTCACAAATGGGTCCTTTGGGAAAAAATGTCTTCTGGAGCCCAAAATTTGGAGACCTCAGATGGGCAGCTTCAGCGGAGCGCTCAGAGCCGATCAAATGACAGACAACA
>NW_017830093.1:0-370 GCF_001891065.2 Hippocampus comes
CCATTTTCTGGCTTTAGGTAGTAAGAGTGGCCTGTAGAAAAGCCTTTTTTCGATTTGTGCCCCTAATGTGAGACTGACCTGGCTTTTCCTTTTTTTTTTTTTTTTTTTAAACCTTGGGGGGTAGTAGCAGAGTCGAAATAATTGGTAGTTTACACCTTTTTGTTTTCCGGTAAATAGTAAGAGAGACTCCCTGGTCTCCAGAAGAAAAAAAAATGGGTAAATCTTCTCAATTATGCAAAAATCTTTGAGCAGATGCATTTGCCTTTTGGACAAACTTCCCTTTGGGAGCACAAAGTTGACCCAACCTGTACCGCCACAACTCTGACCATACTTGTCCTCTGGCAGGCTGGCATTCAAGGAGTGGGATTCC
>NW_017830094.1:0-370 GCF_001891065.2 Hippocampus comes
AAGTCAAAAAATAATTTGCCTGGTTGATGCGCATCAATAGGATAGAACATTTTACTCCGACTATAACTAACGATTGATCGATCGATGAGATCGAAATTAAGCAGGTGGGTGGTTGCCCTAAGTTTCAGCCTTTGCGATTTGAAAATTACATGTTACTAACTTCACACGATATTTAAGGAATCCAATCGGTGCGTCTGTACTTCTAACCGTCTTTTTTCTTGTCTGTACTTTTACTTTCTGCTTGCGAGTCAGTGAAATCACGAGCTCTGCTTATTTGTGTGATGAAGAGGCGGGAGTCAATGAATCACACGAGCAGATGGTTGGAAGAAGTCTTCCTGAAAAATGCTTAAAAATAAAACAACCAGAACTG
>NW_017830095.1:0-370 GCF_001891065.2 Hippocampus comes
ATTGGATACATTACAAAAAAAGTCAAGATGGTACAAATGAAAAATCTTTTGAAGACAGTATATCATCTGATCCATTCTCAGTACTTAGTTACCCTTCTGAAAACTGTACTGTAATGTCACCAACTACATAAACTTCGCTCTATAAGAAACAGTCAGCTTCTTCTAAAAGGTCGCATGTGGGTGATCACACTCCTTACATTTTAAAGATAACAAACTGGAACTGGAAGAAATCTTGATCCCGTGTTTATAGTCGGCTTGACCGTCATGCTTATCATGACACCGCCGACGTTCTCTGCCATTTGAATGAATAGATGTGACTGTCTTAACGTCTTGCCGCTTGTTCTGAAGAACACATGACAAAGAACTAAGC
>NW_017830096.1:0-369 GCF_001891065.2 Hippocampus comes
GCATGTTTTTGGAATGTGGGAGGAAACCGGAGTGAAATCTGGGCTTACGTAACACCCAGGCAATGCCACAAGCTGACCGCATCATGCCACAGTGCATCGAGGCAGTGATGAAGGCAAAGAGATCCCCAACCAAGTACTGAAGATTGACATATCATTTTGAAAATACCATATTTTGATGGATTTGATCTGATCCTAATTTGGTGGCTTTATATTTTTTAATTATTGATTTCAGGAGCGAAACTAAAAGGAAATGCGTGTACGAGGAGAACAGCTCCACCCCACCACCTGAGCCACAGCTCAAGCGCGGGGCCAAAATTGGTCGGCGGAGTTGTGCGACTGCAGGGCACATGCCCACGGGCCACTCCTCTT
>NW_017830098.1:0-370 GCF_001891065.2 Hippocampus comes
GGACTATAAAAGGAAACTTGCCCCTTGTTTTTGCGTCTGTGTGTGACAACCACTCCCTTGCGTTGCGCCGCGGTCAATGGAGTGCTTTTAAAAATATATTAAATTTGAGATAAAAATAATTTGCTGAACGAATTGATTTCTGTAATGATTCAGCGGGATTGATGAATTCTGTTGTCATCGTCATGAGTGAAATACGATGACATCCACGACACACGTGTGCGGAGCTCCAGAATCTCTCCGTCTACGCCTCGATTAAATCCTCCAAAATCCCTTTATACCACCCGCGCCACAACTTAGACTTACCTTTTATCTTATCTCATGTCTACTTTACTTTCCTTCACAAAATTGTCAGGGGGCGTGTAATAAAAAA
>NW_017830099.1:0-370 GCF_001891065.2 Hippocampus comes
ACAGCAATTATTCACCCCCTCCCTGATAATCTCGGCCAAGGCGGTGGGGAAATCACTCGCTGCTTCGTTCCCACTAATACTCCCGGCTTCACCTTCCACTTTAAGGTTTTGCAAATTAGCGCGAGCTTTGAATCGCATAAACCAACCTCGACTGGCCACGAACGTTTTTTCCTCACTGCCTTCCCCCATTTCACTTTTCAGCATCTCGAATAGACGCTTCGCCTCTTGCTGGATCAACGCGAGGTTCACGGGGAGACGCCGCTTTTGCTGGTCCTCCAGCCAAAGCACAAGTCGTCTTTCCATCTCTATCATTAGCCCGCTGTTCTGCTTGCTTATTATGGTCGATTTCATGTGCGGAGATGCCTTCACG
>NW_017830100.1:0-370 GCF_001891065.2 Hippocampus comes
ACTTTTCAGAACTTTTTTTTTTCAGCAGTTTTTGCAGATGTTCCTCATGTGTTTGCGGCAAACGCCTGAACCACACTTTTCGCATTCATTGGATGCAATGACTTTGACTGTGCAGAGGGCACATTGTTTTCGCTTGACCTTGGGATTTTCTTGCTTTTCTGCAGCCTGCACCTCAACTGGAGCGGTATGTGGCTTTCTCCGATGAACCTCTGGCATGATCAACGCATGGCCGAGCTCCTCGAGGAACAGCCTTCTTTTGTAAAGTTTCTTGGCGTTCCAACCCGGGTTCACATGGGTGTACAGAATAAAGGCATTGAAGGCCGAAACGTCCAGCAGGTGGTAGAAAAGGCACATTGGCCACCGTTGTGCT
>NW_017830101.1:0-370 GCF_001891065.2 Hippocampus comes
CCTTGGACAGTGTCTGCTTCAAATAAGTCCACTTAGTTCCCCAATAATATTCTTTTTGCTTCATTTGTTTTACATTCCACTAACTTCCAATAAAAACATATGACCTCACGCAGGCATCAGTTAATACTACACTGTGCGTGTGCGTGAAGCGCAAGAACACGTCACCAAACACAAACACTGCCCATGCCAGCCCTTGTCATTGACAACTTCAAGTATAGGCAGGCTAATCGAAGCTAATGCTGTTAGCTAGCGCTAATCTTTGCAGTCAGCCAACCTCAATGCAGCTCTATCTACCTTTTGGCTTTAACATGATAGCAGGGGTGCGTCACCCCAATGGGGGATGTGGGTGTTTTTTTTCCTGATTGTGCCC
>NW_017830102.1:0-370 GCF_001891065.2 Hippocampus comes
TGTGGGTAAAGTTTTAGCATGGCATTTATTAGTTAAAACAAATGCTTTCATGGATATTAAAAATCCTAGAAAACTTGCTTGTTTTGCTGGTCTAGCACCTTTTGAAAATAGATCTGGAATATCTGTCTTTGGAAAACACAGAGTATCATTGTATGCTGATAAGCAATTAAAATCATTACTTCACATGGCTAGCATAAGTGCTATTAAAAGTAAAAATGATATACAACTATATTATCAGCGTAAAATAGAAAAAAGTAAAAATAAAATGAGTGTTTTAAATGCTGTTAGAAATAAAATCTTGCATATAATTTGTGATATGATTAAAAATCAAACTTTCTTCAATAATCGTTTGGTTGTATCATAGAAATCA
>NW_017830103.1:0-370 GCF_001891065.2 Hippocampus comes
ATCGTCCCCCAGATCGTTGGGCCGGAACAACTCCAGCCCGCCAACGCCTGTATCCTCGTCATCAACGTCGTGGCGTCGATGGTCGGCATGATCCTGGGGACATGGATCATCTCCGAAACCGATATCCGTACCGTCCGCCAAGGGCTCGTGCTCGGGGCGCTTTTCTTCATGATCTCGGGCACGTTCTTCGCATTCATGCGCCCGGCCCGGCAGATCGCCGCAAGCAGCTCCACCCACCGCCGCTGCCTCAAGCAGGCCGCCCGCTACGCCCGCGCCCACAAGCGTGTCCTTGGGCTTGTGGGCGTTAACACCATGGTCTGGGGGTCGGCCGCGATCGTTTCGACCGGCGTCATGGGCGTGGTCAAGGTCC
>NW_017830104.1:0-370 GCF_001891065.2 Hippocampus comes
ATTGGTACGGTATACCACATCTCTAATGGTAGAGAAACTAATATTGGTACGTGCTGCAATATTGGCCAAATCGTCTTTAGAGGTATTTCTCCTTAGAATAATTGAAAGCTGTTCACTAAGAGGTTTACCAAAGGCATCTTCTTCAAACATGGCGATAAAAGGTTTTGTAGAATGGAAAATTAGACTTCATAATCAGAATATCTTGAAAATACAGATGAATATTGCATAGCATCACTTCGTATTTTTTATATTTGCTTGTAATTGAATTACAGATATATGATGAAAAACAACGTATTCAACAATATGTGTAAGATTATTACACAATAATACAATTTAATGCTTATAGTAAAGCAATTAAGAAGGAAAAAAA
>NW_017830105.1:0-370 GCF_001891065.2 Hippocampus comes
ATGCCTATAGCCGCCCTTTTCATTGGGATGGTAATGACTTTATTACCTTTGGTGCCATTACTGGTGGCACAGCACTTCTCTTTTTAGTTGATAATGAAACCAGCAGGTTTTTTATGCGCCAAGAGGAAGGTACGCCCAATTTCATATTAGAATTCGGAGAACGTTTTGGTAGTCCACAAGTAGCCTATGGCTTTACAGGATCTGTATATTTATTTGGTTTATTCACAAAGAATGAAAAAATTAGAAAAACAGGGGTTTTACTCACCTCTTCGGCCGTAGCCACCGGATTAATTCAAACCATTTCAAAAACAACCTTTGGTCGTGCCCGCCCTCAAAGTGATGGTGACACATTTACTTTTAAACCCTTTAG
>NW_017830106.1:0-370 GCF_001891065.2 Hippocampus comes
ATGGATGTGTGTGGAACCTTGCGAGGAAAAAAAAAAAATGTTTGGACACTGCCTGGGTTAAATCGTGTGAAATGATGACGATGAAAGAGCTGAAGAAAGACAATGAAAAGTTATTTCCAAGGTGAGAGAAATCAGCACGATATGGTAACACTCAAGCCCGGCGTCACCCTGAACAGCGATGACAGGACCACCAACATTTCATTCATCGGCCAATTGGCAAATGATCAATCATACGTGCTGTTAGGAGAGGAATAAATCTTGGTTGTCCTTTGCGTGAAAAGCCAAAGAATGACCTGGAAGGAAAAAAAAAAAAAAAAAAAGGACATGCAACACAAAAAACGGGAAGCCTCGAATGCGATTTCCCAGAAGG
>NW_017830107.1:0-370 GCF_001891065.2 Hippocampus comes
AGGAATATAGAATACAAAAGTTATTGGGGCTTCTAATACAAAATAATTCAAACAATGCAACAAAAGGCATAACGTATATTAACAATATGTTTAAAAATGTGCAATGTATCCAATGCGGCTGTTCACATTTTCACACACTTCATAATGGCCAAAATATATACCGGTATCTTAGACAGACAGCTAGCTAGAGATAGCTTGCTAGATAGCTAACTAGCTAACTAGATAGCTAGCTAGATTTTCATTTTTTGAGAAATGAATACATCTTGTATATGATACAGTATCCAATTTAGCTTTTCACATTCAAAATTGAAAGCTATCATTGAAAAGAGCAAAATGTATCCAAGTTGTTGGCATTTACATCCCCCCCCCC
>NW_017830108.1:0-370 GCF_001891065.2 Hippocampus comes
AAAAAAAAAAAAAAAACATCAGAGTAAACATTCTGATTGGTTGGTAACTTCAGAAAATAACTAACACTGGCTGGTGCTCAAAAACGTCCCTTTAGAACCCCGGTAATAACTCACAACTCATAATAACTTGGAATGCGATGTATTTGTTTCTCTCCTGCAAAGACCCCGAAAAAAACAGAAACAGCGTATTAAAATGGAAACGAGCGTCAGCATGTGCGTGCACTCAGCGCACCGATGGCAAACTGTCGCAATGACCCTATTTCTTTATGCCCGGGGCCAAACAGATGATGAAGTTGTTGTTGTCATTGTCTACGTGTAGCATGACACTCAATAAATAAATAAATAGTCTGCATCTTCTGAAATACACACA
>NW_017830109.1:0-370 GCF_001891065.2 Hippocampus comes
CAAGCTGTTTGCAGATTCAAGGATTGAAAAAGAAATTCGAGACATTTCATAATCCCACTTTTTATCAATGCAAAATACACTAAAGGGTTTTGGCAACTCATCAAAACTGAACTAAGGAAATATTTATAACTATAGAAGAATGCCCTAGAATCTTTCAGATAAATTTTTGAATGAGGTCAGCGAACCAACGCAAAATACCCATTGGCATCATTTCCTTCTGAATCAATATACCGAAACCAATAGTTTGAAGCTGGTAATGGATTTCCCATGTAATTACCATCCCAACCTGAATCACTAACTGATAATTGTTTGAGGAGTTTGCCGTAGCGGTCATAAATTTCTATTTGGCCTCCAGCAAATTGATTGTCTA
>NW_017830110.1:0-354 GCF_001891065.2 Hippocampus comes
CACACACACACACACACACACACACACACATCTGACCATCTGACTTATCTGACAGTTTGGCAACAGAAAGTAGTCTGGACTCATGAAAACGGATGCATCGTCATTTTCGTGCCGGGGCAATGGTGAATTTCCGCACCGCATGGCGTGCGCCTCTTGCAATTTGGTGACAAAAGTAGACTAAATTTTAGACGGCCTAAAAGGAGGTCTATTATGCTGCACAGATGATGTAATGTGATTTTGGCGTACTGTATTTGATCGAGGTGCAAGCAGACAAATTTGGTGGGTGTCATTCACAATTATGACACCAGTAAGGCACAATCCCTCTGAGTGAGTATAGAAATCAATTCTTTGAAC
>NW_017830111.1:0-369 GCF_001891065.2 Hippocampus comes
TTTTTTTTTTTTTGCATAATCTGGCTATCAAACAACAAAACACGCAGATGCAACCATCGCCCGCTTGGCAAACATAAACGTGGTGAGCGAGGAAGTTCATCTTCATGCTTGTTAAGCATTTTGGGGTGAAACGAAAGGCATCGGGCATTGATTTATTGTGCGGCGGCGGCGTCCAGTAGCCAGTGTATCATCGCTATGAAAGCGCACGAATGGGAAGCAAATCGTTCATTCAGCATCTCCCTCCTTTTGGCAGCGGCTCGCACGCAGAGCTGATTAAAGCCTCTTTTGTGGCTTTTGAGTGTTGGGACACCTCCTTGGCAGCATGCTAACCGTTCAGTGGATATGTGTGTGTGTGTGTGTGTGTGTGTG
>NW_017830112.1:0-370 GCF_001891065.2 Hippocampus comes
CACACACACACACACACACACACATTTCCCCTCCCACGCAAGACTGTGATTTGACACTTCTCTTTCATACTGCATTTCTACGTTGGCCGCCAACACTGGAGACACACCTAGAAAGGACCAGACTGAGAGGAATCTATCATGGTTCCATGAACACTTCTTCTTCATCCTCCTTTCCTGGCCACCCTCCACTCATTAATCAACACGCCAACCCCCCGCCCGCCTTCCCCCTGGGATTCACAGTTAAACTCATGTGTGCGTTAGTGTGCCTGTGCCCACATCACATTCTTGTATGTTTGCATGTGTGTGCCTACTGTAAAGTTGCAGACTTTGGGGTTACGTATGACATGACATATGGTAGGCGTTAATGGAA
>NW_017830113.1:0-370 GCF_001891065.2 Hippocampus comes
TTTTTTTTTTCCTCCCCTTCCCGGGCTGTCTTCTGTATGCTGGTTCCCGCCACCGTTTTTGTCTGTTTGTTGGAAAAGCCTCTTGGTGCCCTCACCCAGAAAACCTGCGGAGATGTAAGCATGAACGTAAGCGTTAGACAAGATGCTTCAGTGATGTACGATATTCCGGTTGGCATCATGGAAAACAGGTCTTTCTTTCTTCCGTTATCGCCTGTAGAGGTCATTGCCGTACCCCCAGGTAGCGCCTGAGACAGATTTAATTGCAGATCTGGGTTATACTGTATTTTCATCAATGGCTCGTTTTGATGCAGTACATGTTGGGGGGTGGTTGAACTCGTTCTGCCTGCTGAGAGATCCATGAAGGTAGGGA
>NW_017830115.1:0-370 GCF_001891065.2 Hippocampus comes
AAAAATCAAGCTGGAGTCTGCTCCCGCCTTAACGGAATTCGACAGATTATCATTCTTTCCATCCCCGGTACCTGTTAGTCATCCTCTTTCCACCGCACTGGCTAAACTCAAAGGGTACACCGCAACCATTTGGAAGGGATCGCCGTGTCCTGCGTGCCGTTTTACAGGGAGACAATGGAAAGAAAACGGCTGCGTCATAACCAGGGATGCCATTGGAGAAACGCAATCCAAAGCCCGGGAGAGGACACTTTGGGAGGGGGAAACACCCTTGCGACGAAACTCGGTTATTGTCAACAAATGTCTCCTTTTGTTTATAGTGAAACTGTAACGACGCAGAAATGTTATGACTCCCTGGAGAATGATGATATCA
>NW_017830116.1:0-370 GCF_001891065.2 Hippocampus comes
CCAAACCCATTTTTGAGTGCCTATTCACAAGCCTCACCTCTGCCAGGGACAGGGGGCTTCTCTTGGGAGCCCACAATGAGCAGCAGCACCACCACCACAAATAAAGGAACCCTCCACGAGCCCGTCAAAGACACTAGAGTGAAACAGCAACGACTATGAATTGATCGGATAAACACACAATTGTACTCAATCACGAGAAACATTTTCAAGCCTCGAGGGTCAGACTGAATTCATCCAGTGGACTAAAAATAAGAGCAGACTTTCTCATGTTACTTCCACTCACCAATGTAGAAAAGCAGAGTGGTCCACACAGGCAGGGCGGCGGACCTCAGGTAGCCTTCAGTGTGGGGACTCCATTTAAAGCAGACTG
>NW_017830117.1:0-370 GCF_001891065.2 Hippocampus comes
AAATATGGGGCCCTATTTTTGTGTGTTCTAACTGCACATAGGTACAGTTTTCTTTCTTTTGGTATTTTCGGAAATGATAAATGGGCATTTGCGCCGATGTGGGAGTAAACACAGCCGATTTGCTTCCCAGCCAATCGACGCAGCTCCTCTCATTCTCTTCAGCGTAGGTGAGGCGCGCAAACCACATGGATTAAAAATAACCGACTCGCTCGAGTCTAGGCAAGTACATTTATAAGGAATTGGAAGATCACCACTTACAGAGGATTTAAAGCTGGCTGCTGTGAAGGGGGCATTTGGTAATTGCCTTTAATTCCCTGATTGCACTTATGTTGCTTGCCACCCCTCACTGAGGTGTTGTGCCACCTGGCCA
>NW_017830118.1:0-370 GCF_001891065.2 Hippocampus comes
CCCTGAACCGGTTGCCAGCCAATCGCAGGACACATGTAAGACAAACATCCATCCGTGCTAACAATCATACCTCAGTACAGTTTAGAGTGTTCCATCAAGCTGCCACGCAAGCTGACACAGAGCACTTCAAGCACCAATACTTTTTAATACGTTACCTGGAATTGTGGTTCAAATAAAGAACTTTACGATGACCAAATTGTCAGTTAATCAATTGTCACTTTACTTAAAAAGACAGGCAGTCATTTTGTGTTAAAAAAAACCCAAAACATGTCAACCTGTAAAACTGATGTGTTGCATGCGATGCAGTAGAAATTTTGCGTGCACCTCACTTTTGCGCTGGTGCACCAAAAAAAAAAAAAAAAAAAAAAAA
>NW_017830119.1:0-370 GCF_001891065.2 Hippocampus comes
TGTATGTATGTATGTATGTAGTCGAACCTTGTTTACGTGACAAAACGAATCGGTGCGTTACAACGTCAGTTCGTGGTAGCCATTTCCAATAAAATGGCCGCCAACTACGACGTGTAAAACGGTACCAACATTTATAGATGTAAAAACATGAACATGTAACACAGTTTGAACATGTCAGTTAGAAATACGCGTATACAGTATGAAGAAAAGAAAGAAAATGTTATTTGAAAAACACTGAAGAAATTCAGTTGAATTTTTCCTCGTGTTAATATACTTCCTTTGTCACACCATGAATGCATTTGCATGTTCGACGTGAAAGACGCTTAAAATGAGATGACTTGTGGAACGACCATGAATATAAAATAGATCG
>NW_017830120.1:0-370 GCF_001891065.2 Hippocampus comes
TAAAAAAAAAAACAATTGTAATTAACATCCCCAGTGACCCGAAAATAAACATTTATTTTCCCATCTTGTGCACACAGCGTCCGATTTTTGACGCTGTCCTTTGATAGCCTGATTTCCATTTTCATCTGGGTTTTCCTTCGCCATGCCTCAATTGTAATTTATGCATCAAATTCATGCATAATTAATTTTGAATTTGCTACTGTATAAGTATTGAGACAGCCAAACAAACTCTCCGATAATGGAGGTGGTTAAGGTTCCTGCCGTTTTGAATTAATCACTTCGACTTTCCCCGTCCCCCCGTTCTTTGACCACAGACTCAAGAAAAAAAAATTGAAATAATTTTATGATTGCATGAGTTTCAGTGCCATTT
>NW_017830121.1:0-370 GCF_001891065.2 Hippocampus comes
CGCGCCGGTTGTCCTGAAAGAATTCACTTCATTCGGTTTCATGGACATTAGGTACACATGATTAAAATGTGGTCGTTCGACATTATATACACAATATGTGACGTTTTACTCAAGTGCAACCGATGCTCATTTTCAAGTTAAGTGAATACAAAGATGTTTTTTGTCCCCCCCTCCCCCCGCATTCACCAGTCAGTGTGTTATCGAGTGGGCGCGTTGAATCTTACACTGCAAAAACAAAAAGTGGATTTGATCATGTAAACGCGCCACCGGTAAACATGTTTGCATTAAGTCAATTCAAAGGATTTTTTTGGGGGGAACCAGCTCCTTTGCCGTGAAACAAACCCGTGACAACAAACGATTTTTTTTTTTT
>NW_017830122.1:0-370 GCF_001891065.2 Hippocampus comes
AAAAAAAAAAAAAAAATTAAAAAAGATGATGACTGATCATCGATTTAATCAGATGGAATAATCAATTTAAAGAATTTGTTTTTTTACTCGACATTATTTGTGGGGGATTGGCAGCAGCCTGGCCCTCAATAGCCAAAATTTGCATCAAATGAGCACTCATCGAAATGCATTGGGAAAAGATAACAATTAAACCCCCCAGATTCACCCCAAAACATTGATAAACATTCAGTACACCAAAAATTCTCCCCCCCCCCGCCTCTCCCGAAAATTATTTTGTAAAAAATTGGGGGGTGGGAGGAATAACAAATCTGTCTGTGTATGCAGCGAAACCTTGGGTTATTAACAATGAACGTTCCCGGAGTGAATGACA
>NW_017830123.1:0-370 GCF_001891065.2 Hippocampus comes
TTTAGGGTATCAGAGGGCACACGCTCTTGATCGTGGTCATTGTTGGCCAACCAGATCATGGCTTTGGCAATTTGTTGGGGTGCGATCATTCGATATTTCTTCAACGGTCCCACCATCAAAAAACCCAGTACGCCCATAATTTTTTTAAAGAACAACTCGCCCAATCTCTTTTGCTCTCTTTTGCCACCGATCAAAGCGGGTTGAACAATATGTGTTTTCTGAATGCCCAGGGCCAATACGGCTTCTTCCATTTCACCCTTCATTCTGCTATAGAACAATTTACTCTTTGAATCTGCTCCCAATGCAGAAACAACAATATATGTTTTGACCCCATGGGTTTTACAAAGTTGGCCCGTTGCTACAGGAATAC
>NW_017830124.1:0-370 GCF_001891065.2 Hippocampus comes
TTTGGTCGATATATACCGAACTGGATCGATTACTTGGGCGGGTCAGCTCATGATGTCAGGGGGCATTGCCAAAAGTGTTTGTTTATATTTTTGTTTAGCGCGGAGGCTAACCGCTTCCCCATTATGAGTGATTAAAAATTCCGACATACGCCAGCCCTCACGTCGATTTATACATCTGTATCGCGTTAATGCTAAATTGGTGCTCCCACCGCAGCTTAAACAGATTTCAAATGACGTTGTTGGCGGGGGGGAGCCGAGCTATCGCCTTGTTTTCCTTTCGCCGCACGAGCCTTTTGTTACGTTATCTCTCGCGGCGTAACAGGATTAGCAACTAGTCGGCGGGTCAGAAGCGAAGCGCGACCCCCCCCCC
>NW_017830125.1:0-370 GCF_001891065.2 Hippocampus comes
ATAACATGATAAGATGTCCACTGTCGTAACCGCTCTCCCTCAACGGGTTAAAGTCATAAATGGAACAAAATGCTATTGCAGCACCTCATTCAAGTTCCAGGACTGGTGTTCCAAAAGATATATTTCAAACTTAACTAAAAACGATGAGTTTTCACCTTCGATGTGGGCCAGATGATCAACCAGCCAGTCAACAAAAAAGATCACTTGCTTTGTTCAGTGCACGAGAACAGGCAAGAGTTTGTGGCAGGACAAGTTGTGGCTGCTTCACCATGACAACCTGTCTGCTTACAATGTCCTGAGCATCTGACAGTTCCTGGCGGTGAGAAATGCGTATTCACCTGAACTGGCTCTGCGTGATTTTTTTTTCCCC
>NW_017830126.1:0-370 GCF_001891065.2 Hippocampus comes
TGAGCCCTGTGGAACACCACACCACGTTTTCTGCGCTCCCACTGCCAACTCCTCAGGTGGTGAGGCTGAAGGACGTCTTTCCGCACGGCACCGGTTTCGTCCTGGTCTTTGACTTCATGTTGTCCGACCTCTCGGAGGTCATCCGCAACGCCCGGCGACCCCTGACCCCGGCGCAGGTCAAAGGTTACATGTTGATGCTGCTGAAAGGTGTGGCCTTCCTGCACAACAACAACATCATGCACCGGGTGAGAAGCGTCCGCAGTCGAGTAGGACCGGGTGATGCGGCCTTCACCAAAATCCGATTGGTGACTTGAATCGAACGTTTCCACCTTGGCTTCGTTCGTTTTTTAAAAATAGCGTTTTGAAGAAT
>NW_017830127.1:0-370 GCF_001891065.2 Hippocampus comes
GGGTCGTGCCACAGAATTGCAACCGGATTCGAGGCTGGCCATTCGACAACACTTCGGTGGGACTTTCTGCTTCTGGTTGGGCTCCCACCACACCCCGGCGGGGCTCGTGCGACCGGACTGCCTCCCCTTCCTGTCGGATCTGCGACCCATTGCTTGAGTGGCTTTTCTCCGGGTACTTTCGTTTCCTCCCACAGTCCCAAACCTTGCACGGCAGGCTAATTGAATATTTCAAATTGGTGTGATTGTGGCAACCGGTTCCGGGTGGATCCCGCCTTCGCGACCCTCGTGACACGAAAGTGCTCCGGGTCATGTTGGATGCTTTCCTCCGCCTTCCTAGTTTCCATTAGAGCAGAGGTGTCAAACTCGGGTC
>NW_017830129.1:0-370 GCF_001891065.2 Hippocampus comes
AGAGGATTGTACATCAGTGCAACGTTAGCTTACGCTAAACGCCGTCGTCCCTGTCGTGGCAGGAATGCCGCGCACATTCATACACGACGGGAATCCTCCTCCTTCTGAGCTGTGCGCTAACAGCGCACACTTTATGAATCAAGAGGATTTGGGGAATGAAACTGTTAACCTACTGCTGAGCGTGAGCACGCGTTGGCAAGGGACCCCGGATGGGCAACGCGGGGTGGCTTTATCACTCCAACTGGCCCGATGGAGCCCGGTGCTTCCTGCCAGCCAGACTCCTAGTTATTGTATGCCACTGGAGCATTGATTTTCCACACTGTTAGCTCACATTATACCCCCTTTCCTCAGAGGAAAATTGCCAGGATGG
>NW_017830130.1:0-371 GCF_001891065.2 Hippocampus comes
AAAAAAAAAAACCTTACAGTGAAGTCTTTCTGAAGTCAAGGGGACCACGGTAGCTGCATCTGTCAGCAAAACTTCACATGCCATTGCTTTCTGCTTAGGAAGTGCAACATTACCCACCCCCGTGCTGATGAGCGATTCTCAGCCCTGTCGGGTGCGATTAGGCGCATGGGTGCCAAAATCAGATGGGATTGCCAGGACGGCGTCACTCTACTTGCTCCCAAATTGCCACCTTTGCACAGGTGCAAAGTTGATTCAGCACCAGCAAGAGTCGGGTTAGGCGTCGCTTTAATTTGGACCATTCCGGTTCCGATTCTTCTGATTGGTCGATTTGATTCCGGATACTAATTCACAAAACTAAGTTTAAAAAAAAA
>NW_017830131.1:0-371 GCF_001891065.2 Hippocampus comes
AAAAACACACATGAGATGAGATATCGGCAGGGTTGTCCACAGTCCGCCCGAAATCAATGATCGTCTTTGGTGACACATCGCTAGATTTGACAGATGGAATTGGACCGCGATTGCGCTCAACATTTGTTTTCTTCCAGTCTCCGTTTGTTTCTTTTATTTCAGGCAATTTAGATCGTACTGCTGCCGCACGTTTATATTCTAATGATATTGACTCGGGCCCGCGCCCAAAACTTGCGAAGAAAAGTTAAAATGTTGAAAGACGGGACACAATTTCATTTGATCCAAAATAACAATGAAATCAACGTTTAATTTACTTGCAGTAACGCATTTTAATGTAAAATAAATAAAGAAATGAAATATATCTCTAAATA
>NW_017830132.1:0-371 GCF_001891065.2 Hippocampus comes
AAAAAAACTGACTAGCACACAACTTCTTCCATGGTGCACTAGGGGGCGCCCTTCGCTGGCCCCTGCTCTGTTGTCAGGCTCCGCTAGCTTTGATTAAGGTTTAAATTGGCTGAATTTAATGAACGCCGCCTAATTAGGTTGGATAACAGCTTTAATTGATAAGTAATTATCTGCCACCATTTTTTAAATTAATTTCCCCAGCTCTGTCTTCCAGTGTGCACGGTTCTCAACACTCAACAGCACTCCCATCCCCCACCGCAGCTCCCCCATCAGTTTGTGTTTATGTAAACAAGCTGCGGTAAACAATTAGGCATATGTTAGGATGACTTATTGTCATGCTGCGATTGGTGAGCTGCCAGTTGAGAAGAGTG
>NW_017830133.1:0-371 GCF_001891065.2 Hippocampus comes
AAAAAGAATTAATTCTAAATATTTGTGCTCATAAAAATGATCAACATAAAGTGTCCCCTTTTGTGATTAGAATAAAGTTATAAAGATCATCATTTCTGTTTTCAAAAAGAAATCATGAACTTCATTTGAAAATTTTCAAGTGATTGACAGGTGATGCAAGATGGCGAATGACAGGTTGGGTTGAACCATTTTGATATGGGGGGGAGACTCTTGGTTTTTAGGGGAATGAAATCAAATAACCTACCGAAAATAACATTCATTTTGTCATTTCCTGAAAAGTTCACATCATTTAACAATTCTTCGTAAAACATTCTTGCATGGATGTTACTTTTTAAATATATTTCAACATCTCACGTATGCCCTGGATTGAC
>NW_017830134.1:0-371 GCF_001891065.2 Hippocampus comes
AATGTTACCTGATCATTCTATCTCCTACAGCGGATCCTCTGGAATTTAGTCTAAATGTGCAGTATGACAAACAATGATAAAACTCGACAAATGTGAAAAAGCAGATATTGAGATTGTGAGAGTCGAGCTGTCGAACGTACCTTTGGCCCTGTCCTCGAAACCTGGCTGACGGGATAAGGATGGGGTCGTCATCGCTGTCGTCAGAGTCCTGGTTCCTCCTTGCGGGCTGGCTCCGGTTCTCATCCACCACCGAGACCACATCTGGCCCAACCTCCCCCGGGGGCTCTTGTCTCCGGCAGTCCCCCGAAGTTTCCGCCGGCGGATCAGCAGGACTCCTCTCTTCAGACGAGCCTTCCGTTGGCTCACCGGCG
>NW_017830135.1:0-371 GCF_001891065.2 Hippocampus comes
AATTGGAAGTCGATATCTGTAGTTTGTATTTGTGATGTTTTCAACCTCTTTGGTGAGCGTTTGAAGTAGTGGTGCCCAACCCTTTTTTTTTTGTGCAAAGGACCAGGTTACATTTTTTTTTCTCTCCATCTCCGCACACCATTTGTTGGTTTAAAGTTGCTCTAATTAACCCAAAATAAAGTTCAGCTGTTCTAGTCGTTTTGAAATGATTTATCTTCGTTCCCCCCTTTTTTGAGTGGGGGCACAAAAACCGGGCATTTGAAGAGGGGTGTGTAGACTTTTTGCAACCGCTCTATCTGTGCTTTTTCTTCCTCAGACGTTGTCAAAATAGGAAACTATAGAATGTGAGTACTTCTGCCACCACAAAACCG
>NW_017830136.1:0-371 GCF_001891065.2 Hippocampus comes
ACTAAGGAAGCCAGGGATCGAAACATAAAAGTTCTAAAAAATAGTGCTGTCAAGAGTTTTAATTATAGAAAGAAAGAAAGCGACTGGCAATTGACGACCATGAATAAACATTACTTTGCTAAAAAAGTATTGTTGGCCTGTGGTAGCAGTAAAAAAATCTGGGACATACTCGAAAAAATGGGACATACGATTGTACCCCCTGTTCCTTCATTGTTCACTTTTAATATTGATGACCCTAGGCTCAAAGGTTTGCAAGGTTTGAGTACCGAAGTTGCAATTGAGGTTCCCCCAAAGCGGGCATATGAATCAAAAGTCACGATTCAATTGAAAAGTGCCGTAAACAATGAACCTGTATTGGTTTCGGAAGGCCC
>NW_017830137.1:0-371 GCF_001891065.2 Hippocampus comes
CCGCATAATGATACCATTTGTTTTATTTGATCATCGAAACCATCCCCTTTCATTCTGAATTCCAATCATGTATTACTCGTTTACAGATGGCATTTCAAAAACAATCAAGCACCTCTAATACGGGGTTGTGTGTCGAAGGGAGGATTCGGTAAGTGGGCCTACACACATTCTAGTTAAATGGGGTCAGTTTGGCAGGCCGTGTTTGCACACCCACCGCGTATTTCAACAGAGATCAATAGGACTCATTCTATTCCATTGACTTTCACTCACATTTCACAGAGTTCCCATGTTTCCCCCATTGGACCGCAATGACTGATTATGGCCTTGTGTTAAAGGTGGCCTGGCTTCTGCAGTGAATGCATTATGGGCAC
>NW_017830138.1:0-371 GCF_001891065.2 Hippocampus comes
ACGCTCATTCGATGAAGATTTCTGGACGCAAGTCTGGCTAAATGAAGACATCCACAGCAATTATTCTTGTCCTGCCTACCTCCCATCTCATTGTGTCTTTTCTTTCATTTCTTTCCTCCTTTGCTCCCTCCCTCATCTCTCCCCAGCATCTCACTCTGACACGCACACCAGCACGGCCGAGGGGGCGCTTTTTATGGGCAACGGCGCGTGCAAAACGACTCTGGCAAGGGCCCACCTCTGCCAAACCAATCAACATACCTGAAGCATGATTATCACGGGGCTGGGCCCTCATTAACTGCATTCAGGGCAGAGAAGGGAGAGCTTGATGGCTTATACCAGGGGTGTCCGAAGTCCGGTCGTTTGTGTCTCGC
>NW_017830139.1:0-371 GCF_001891065.2 Hippocampus comes
ATTTTGGTTGTTACTTTTTTTACATCCACCCAAAGGAATCCTTCTACTTTATTGGCTTGAACAATTGCAGCTATGGCCAAATCATAGGCTTTTTTAGTTTTCAATACGGTCTTACCTTGTTTACGCTCCGTTAATTGATTAATTTGTTGTGTTGCCTTTATCAAGCGCTTATCCAAGGCTTTTTGTTGAGATTTAGCATATTTTATGGAGTGTACAAACAACCTTCGTTCCTCCCAATCCGCTATAGTTGACCCATTGGGTGCTTGTATTTGTTCGTTTACTTCAAATCCCTGTGCTACTAAAACCTGTTTTCGCTGTTCCTCTCTATACACTTTTTGATAGCTGCCATTTTCCTGATTATCTATTATTTC
>NW_017830140.1:0-371 GCF_001891065.2 Hippocampus comes
ATTCGGGCCAATTCGGTAATGTCAATTGACAAGCTGTCAAATACTGGTAGCCTCGCATCCGTCTGAAAAATACCGTACGATACGTAGAATACGTGACGGCCTACCTCTCTCGTGCGGCTGCGCGGCAGAAAAAACGGACAGGAAACCGCTGCCGGCCGTGTTGGCGTCCGACACCATTTGCAGCGTCATCTTGTTGCTTGTGGAGACCAGCGCCCCCGGTTTGAACGTGCCACAGAAGCGACCGAGTCGCTGGCCGTTGACATGACCGCTGTACACATCCACATAGTCGTAGCGACACAGGCTGTCGTTCTCCAAGTCGAGGAAGCGGAACGACAGCACCACCACTTTGCCCTCTGGGACCTGTAAAGGGG
>NW_017830142.1:0-371 GCF_001891065.2 Hippocampus comes
CACCACGCCTATTCTCCAAAGTCAGCTGGGATAGCCTCCAACTCAACTGCAACCCTGATGAGGGCAAGGGCTCTTGAAAATGGATGGATGGGATAAATGAAGGATGAATTAATTTGTTTGTTATTGACGTCACGGACACATGAAAAATGTCGGCTCATTTACAAAAAGCTGTTTTCGTCAGACCAGTCTTCAGTGTAAATTTGGGGAAGATTTACTCACGAGGGCAAAATATGAAGAGCAGCTAAACCAAAGTATGCTGACTCAGAGAGAGGATGTGGTTCCATAGCCGGACAGTGAGATTCAATTCACTGACAAGAAGTCAAACCACACAGCTGGGAATGTCTTGGTATGAGCCATCAGCATGACTTTTT
>NW_017830144.1:0-371 GCF_001891065.2 Hippocampus comes
CACTGACGCACGATACTCAGCTCGGCGTGCTTGGGCTCGACCATGTCGCAGCGTCGGCTGTGGCTCACCGTTCCAACCCTTTTTTTAAAAAGTCCTTCTCGATCGTCAGCTGCCCGATCTTCGCGTGCAGCTCCTTGACCTGTTCATCAGAGGCCTGCTGGGCCTTGCCTGCGGACGTGCCACGGGCAAAGAGCGAAGCCGCTTCCTGGGTCACCTGTTTTTTCCACGTGCTGATCATGTTCGGGTGCACGTCGTACTTCTTGGCGATTTCCGCCAGCGTCAGCTCGCCACGCAGGGCTTGGAGCGCCACCTTCGCCTTGAACTCGGCCGTGAATCGTCGTCGCTTGCTCATCAGAGGGTCCTTTCAAATC
>NW_017830145.1:0-371 GCF_001891065.2 Hippocampus comes
TTCAGTGTGAAAGCTTGAGATGTGAAAGTGGTCGCAGTCCCATCATTTCTAGTTTGCACTCGTCGAAGTTAGTCACCATGTCACTCTCCGAAGGATTAGCTCGCGGGACCAGCCACCACTCTAATCCCTTTCCTCAACAGCCCCACTCTTTATTCTAATAACCACAGCCAGACGCAGTCACTCTGTATTTTACAGGCCTACGCACCATATCTCGCCTCCCTAATCTGTTTAGCAGCTAATAAAGCATTTGTTTGCACTTTTGCTAACTATGTTAAATTTTAACCAAAAGAGGAATAAACAGAAGATGCCGATTACATTTGATTTGTTTTTTCTGGGAATGACGTGACACTATAAAAAAAAAAAAAAAAAAA
>NW_017830146.1:0-371 GCF_001891065.2 Hippocampus comes
TTGTGGACTTTTAAGTCAGATTTTTGTCATAAAAATACGATTTGGATACATTTTCATCTCCTCCATCTACACAGAAGGCAAATGATCATGAATTATTTACAGCAAGTGTTGCTTTCGTTTTAATTCTCCTCCTGGGATGTTATTTCTCTTTTTACCAAACAAGCCTTGAAAAAGTTGCCTTCAAAAGGGCCCCTTATAGCTTAATGCTAACAAAAATAAAATATGCCATTGTCATGCTAGCGGTTGACATATATTCGTCGTCGTTTTGCAGCTCTTGAAGAAACAGATATTTGAACACAAATGGTCGAACAAAACACCCAGACAGATAATATAATGATACTCAATGTCTCATATTCTTTATCGTCTTTGAA
>NW_017830147.1:0-372 GCF_001891065.2 Hippocampus comes
AAAAAAACCCCCCCCCCCCCCCCAAATTTGCTGATTTGCCTCATTGCATCTCGTGGCGGTCACATGACTCCCCCATCCCCTGGGTCCCCTTGCAGCCGAACTGATGATGGCGGAGGCGGTGGCGCTGGTCAATACGCTGGAAAAGTGGACAGTGGTGGACCGTCTCATCCTGTCCACCAAGACCCCCGAGAAGAGGAAAATCTTCGGCAAAGGAAACTTCCAGATGCTCACGGGTACTTTGTGTTCACGTCATCATGACTATTTGGGCGGGCCATTTTCTGGTCAATTTCCAGGAAGTTTCCCGTAAATTTAGGTGGTCATCACGTATTCCTCTTCCCTGTGCAGAGAGAATCAGACGGACGACGGGCATCA
>NW_017830148.1:0-372 GCF_001891065.2 Hippocampus comes
AAAAGAGGTCAAATTGTTCAACAGTCCAACCGCATACCTTGCCGCTTACCAGCAAGCCACAGGAAGTCGCTTTGGAGGTGATGCCCTTTACAATGCCGAAAACCGTAAAGCGGGTGCGATGATCACCTATTATATCAAAGAAGGAAAAAAGGGCTTGGATAGCACCAAAAGAGACAAGGAGGAGAAAAAAGAGGAATCCTCCTCCGTGAAAACTCCGGAGGATAAGGAGAAATTGAGCGGGGTGCAGAAAAAAGATTCCATTCAATTTGATTTCTACGATGGCGACCGCCTTATCAGAACCTTAAAGTACAAGACACCCAAAAAGAAAGGATTTCACAGAGTTTATTGGAATATGGATGAAAAGGGTCCTGA
>NW_017830149.1:0-372 GCF_001891065.2 Hippocampus comes
TGAAGGCATGAAGCTGTAACGGCTGTGCGAGAATGCACGCGGCAGCAGATGAAGGAATTCAACAATAATGCTTGATGAAGTTCAACTAACCACATTTTGTTGCAATTTCTTGCTCCGAGAGTGATCAAGTCCCAAGTCACAGGAATGATGGCGTCGGTAAATTTCACTTTCAAGGACCGAGAAAGGAGAAAACGGCCAAAAAATATCCTTAAGAACATGCGTTAATGGGATTTTGGGGAGATGAAAAAAATATTCCCAAGGGGTGACACGATTGAAAAAAAGGTTTGCAAACCACTGTCGAAGCATCCTCTTTTGTTATCCGCGTTAATGAAAAGTGTTTCATTTGCCGCTCCGACCTCCTTTTCTTCCTCC
>NW_017830150.1:0-372 GCF_001891065.2 Hippocampus comes
CGCCGCACCATTTTCACACACCCTTGACTCCTTCTGGAAATATGTGGAGGCTAACTGTCACCACGAAGCTTAGCTTGTGACAGACGGTAGCGTCAAGGGCGCAGCGAGGCCAAGATTTCAATGATGCACCCAACACACGTGGAAGGTCGATTGTCAACTTTACCAGGAAGCAACCCCTCTGATAGACAGCAAGTCTCTGGCGTCTGCCTCTGTTACTACTCCAGAAGGCTGCAAATTCACAGGTCCAAACGCCGAGCCAGGTTGGTCACTACCTTACGCACGGTTGCTGCTCCCTGTTTGTATTAACCCAGTCGGAAGGAAAGAACAACTTGTGTGAACAAACAACTTTGATTTTGCATCTTTTGGATTCGC
>NW_017830151.1:0-372 GCF_001891065.2 Hippocampus comes
TTTTTTTCCCCCCGATGGTCATTATCGACGGTGGCCCTAGGCCGAACCCATGAGCACACCGACGGGAGGTGCGGCCTGTGCCTCTGCCCGGGAGTGCTGATACAAGTTTTGTGTGCGGTTGACCCGCAGCGCTGGCGGGATGGTGGCCGAGCGGATGTGGAGGATCCTGGTGTCGGTCACTTCGCAATCGATCTGCATCATCACCTCAAATTCCTTGTCGCCGATGACGCTGTCTGTAAGGGTAGATGAAGATATTAAAAGGGGGATACATTATTACTTGTGTACCGGTCCGCCAATCAAGCGGAAAATGACAAAACCAAGAACAGTGAACTCCTGTTGATCACAGTAGATACATTTCACAACAGGGAAAAA
>NW_017830152.1:0-372 GCF_001891065.2 Hippocampus comes
ATTTTAAGTCGACAACAAATGGCAAAATGGCCGCCCCCTGAAATTGAACATATTGTAAACAAAAGTTTGGACTTGACTTCCCATTTAAAGTTCATGTTTTTAAAATGGGATTAATTTGAAATTGAAATTCAACAATTTCAGTGTGCCTGCTTAATACCCTAAAACACTCTTTTGCAGTCTTTTGTTTTTTTTGTCTTATATTGTTGGTTTGTTTGTTAATTTTTCCTGGAACCTCGCCTTTTCCCATGCTCTTCTGAGCTTTTCTGATTAAACAAGATGGGGAAAAAGAAACAGTTTCATTTTCATAGTGTGTTATATATATAGTTTAAACTATCAATGTCGGCAATTTTAAGCATTTTTTTGGGGGGGGGG
>NW_017830153.1:0-371 GCF_001891065.2 Hippocampus comes
CACACACACACACACACACACGCACACACGGATAGGCAGTCAGTACGACAGGTGCCAGTGCACCTGCAGTGTTGAGGAATGTGACTGATCCCAGTTTTGTTTTTCCAAACCTGGATCAGCAGGAAAGCGCACGCCCGCGTGCACGCAGCGCAGATTAGATGTGACGTCCCACAATGCACCGGCGCTCTCGCTCTCGCAGGCCGAGCGGAAAAGTGCCAAAGAATCTGGCCGCCGGCCAGGCTGAAATGATGGGATGGATCACCATGACGACACGCCGACCCTCCAATCTGGACCGTGACAAGCCCACTGTTAGCGAGCGAGTGCGCGTGCTCTCGCCTGTGTCTGTGAAATGTATTTTGGGACTAAAAGCT
>NW_017830154.1:0-372 GCF_001891065.2 Hippocampus comes
AATTTGCAGCATTTTTTAAGCAAAGGAAAAAGTTTGAATCACTTCAATAAGAAGATATGATTGCTGTCTCTTTATCTGAAAATTTTAAAACCCTATTGAATGCCAGAAGAAAGGCACAAATCTATTCCTCAAGATTATTTTTTTGGCCAAACCGGGCCATGTATCTTTTGGGAGTGAGCCCGGTTTTCTTTTTGAAGAGTTCATAAAAAGCAGATTTTGAGTTAAATCCGCTAGAGTAAATCACCTCTAAAATGGTCAGCTCCCCATTCTCTTCGAGAAGTTTTTTCGCATTTTCAATCCTATAATAATTAAGCAGCTCCAAAAATGTTTTATTAAAACCTCGGTTAATTACTTCAGAAAGTTTTTTACTGT
>NW_017830155.1:0-372 GCF_001891065.2 Hippocampus comes
AAAAAAAAAAAAAGTTACACACATTTGTCATCCGACAGCAACAATACGTTCCATGTTTTACTTCCTGATAAATTTGGTAAATACGCTACGCTTGGGTTCTGAGATGAAGCACCGATCCATCATCAGACTCACTTGTGCATTCTTAGGCTGCCAGCCAACAAGAAAGCTGGCGGCGAACCATCAGTGACCATCTTGCTGAAGGGGGATTGTGCAGTCACCAGCTTGTGTCCGACCATCGGCGGCAATGTGCATTCATTTCCAAATGAGAGCATCTGCTGTCTTCGACATCAGATGGTAAGAGTTGATGAATTTACATCAGCTTCTGTGTTCCGTTCAATTTATAGCACGACAAACTCCGAGTACAAAAAAAAA
>NW_017830156.1:0-372 GCF_001891065.2 Hippocampus comes
CACGATTCATGAAAATCTGCCGATAATTGACATTCCCTAACATTTGTATTTTAGTAACCATAAATTTTCGTATCGATCCCGTCCAAGCAGTGTGCTGCAGCTACGCGCCCCGTATTAAAACTGCACGTTCATAACTGGAATGAAATTGAAACATGAAGTCGTCTTTTCCCTTCCATGCCGGGAGTAAATGTTCCGTCGACGGAACATCCATTGGCGTGTGAACTCCACGTTTTGCATTTAAATGATTTTTGCCTCCCTTAATAGTTCATTGCACTTTCTCCTTCGCTTCATCACGCTCAAACGAATGATATCAAGGGATGTGAGCACAAGTTGCCTTTCCTAATGCTTCATTTTCCACCCCCTCCCCCCACG
>NW_017830157.1:0-372 GCF_001891065.2 Hippocampus comes
AAAAAACGAGACCTGAAAAGGTGTTGCTGAGCGAACCACAGTTCAACGGCTGTAAACAAGTCCATGCACTCACCAGATGCCAACTTCCTCGCTCCCCATCCTCCAAGCCAAGCCGGCTCCTTTTTGCTTCGGTCTTCGATGCCGGCGGTGTTGTACACCTCGTCGCGCTCACACACCGCAATGATGTTGTCTTTCGTTGTTTAGATGTCACCGCGCCGCTATGTCCGTGGCCGTACGGTCCCAACGCCAAGTAGGCCGTCGGCGGCGCGACGCCGTGAGAAGTTCGCACTTGCGATGCATGCAAGTACAACACACAGCAATCGAACCCGTCGGGCGAAATGCCCGATAACGTCACTGCGCTTCCAACACTGA
>NW_017830159.1:0-372 GCF_001891065.2 Hippocampus comes
AACAAACAAACAGACAATTGTTATGTATGTTTTAATTGTAGTTGTATGTACATTGCCAAGGCTCCAATTTGAAACACAGAATTAATTGTTGTCTTTCATACTCCTGAGTGGAGAGAGAAATAAAGCATCTTGAGTCCATCTAATTCATGGACTACATACAGGCAAGGTGGTAAAGTAGGTAGTTCTGTTGCGTTGTCGACCACTCCGCACATTATATGAGCAGCATTGTGAGTTGCAAACCTTGACAGAGGATTCCATCCATGTACTCATATACAGTTCAAACTTAATGTAGCAATTTTCACACAACAATGGAACTAAAAGTGCTGCGCGGTTAAAACAATTCAAAATATCAACATAAAAAGAGGACCCCCC
>NW_017830160.1:0-372 GCF_001891065.2 Hippocampus comes
ACATCGACGCGGCCCACCGCTACATCGACCCTTCCGCGGCGGCCGCGGCGGAGATCGTCGCGCAGGTCATCGACGGCCTTGTCGGCGCGGCCACGCCCGACCCCGCGGCGCGTCAGACGATCGACCGGGCCCTGTTTTCCGGGATCGCCTCCGACACCGGCTGGTTTAAGTTTTCCAACACGACGCCCAGCACCCTGCGCCTGGCCGCGGACCTGCTGGAGCGCGGCGTGGACCATGCGGGGCTGTTTGGCCAGCTCGAGCAGTCCGACCGGGTCGAGAAGCTGTCGCTTCTGATCCGCGCGGTCGATTCGCTTGAGCTCCTGGCCGAGGGCTGCGCCGCGGTGATGGTGCTGCGTCACCAGGATTTTGAGG
>NW_017830161.1:0-372 GCF_001891065.2 Hippocampus comes
GTCGTGTTTTTCCATCAAGTATGTGCACCACACACAATGCACATGGACGACACGTTTGTAATTCAGCATTCGGTCCCTCGGGTACATCATTTGTATTCCTGCACACATACACACATGCGCGAGTACACGTATACCTCACATGTGCGAATAGAAATGTGTATTGCTACACATGAACCTCAAATGTACTTTTTACAGACCGAAGTTGTATATGTATGTGTATATTGTATATAAACTGTAACACGTATCCCTCACATGTACTATAGCACGCAAATATGATTGCTTACATATACAGGACAATACGAATTACACATACTGCATATACTGCACCCAACATATGTTCTCAGTGTACTCCACTAATATACGAGGCCAAGT
>NW_017830162.1:0-372 GCF_001891065.2 Hippocampus comes
GGAGATCAATCAATGAAACTGAAATGCTATGTTGTTATATTTCATAATTGGAGAGATTTAGATGGTGATTTCATTTACAAGATTGTTACTGATCCCAGAAGTCAAGTTCACAATTATGGCCACTCGAAAAAGAAAAAAAAAATGTAATTGTTACGAGAATACAGTCCTATTGTTGAGGCGAGGGGGGTGATATCATCAAATTTCAATGCCAGTGTGGCCCTCTTGTGGGTTGCAAAGTATTCGTCCACCACTGCTATACTATTAATTTTTCATGGCCAATAAATCATTCACATTATCAAAAATAAAGATGATCATGCAAAGTAGGGAACCCAAATGTAACAATCACAACGGAAACCTCTTGACAGCAGTGAT
>NW_017830163.1:0-372 GCF_001891065.2 Hippocampus comes
GAGTAAAAAGAATCGCAATGACGTCATTTTTCTAAACTGCTCAGCCTTGCTTCAAGTCATGCCAAATCGAGTTTTGAGGAATAAAACGGCTGGTCCAAGGTCACGGGCCCTCGTTTGGATTCATAAGCCCGTTCCGGATTCCGTCCGAGGCTCTTCGGTTTCAAACGGCCGCTCATTTGTGCCCTTTGGCCAAACGTCGTCCCGCCGCCGAAGAAAAAGTCCTGACGGCGTCGCCCAATACCTGTTCTGTTTTGCAGAGCCTGACTTTGCCGGCCGCCAGGGACACCACGACTCGGCCCTTGTAGCCGCGCAGCTCCAGCGCGCCGCGCTTGTTGGTGGAGGAGCGGCGGCGCAGGCTGCGGCGCGGGCTGC
>NW_017830164.1:0-372 GCF_001891065.2 Hippocampus comes
ATAAAGGGCTTCACACAGCTTCTCCGTAAAGCATTGGGGATTATTTCAGTGTAGGTCACCACTACATGGCAAGAGTGGCTCTGATCAGATCTTGGCCCACACATCGTGTGAGTCTTTGTGTATACAGTACGGCGGTCCCACGTGCTTGGCGAGGTGGCGTCTGAAAGCAGTGTGTTGGTGAGAACATGGATAAAGTTCAATGTTCATGGAAAGTTCATGCAAAGTTCATGCATCAGTGCGGTGTTTTTCTTTGTAATAAACTGTTATTTTGCAATCAAAGTGCTATTTTTTTGTGTTGTTTATTTTGTTATTGAGTAGGAAAGCATTGTTTAGATATTTGATGTACCACAAATCCCCCCCCCCCAAAAAAAA
>NW_017830165.1:0-372 GCF_001891065.2 Hippocampus comes
CGCCTGTACGCTGATGCCCTTCCCATGAACTCAGATTTGTCCCAGCTGTTAAAAAGAAACACCCTGCAACCGCAAGTTTTTCCTGAGAACCAAGTTCCTAGCTTTGTTTATATTCTGTCACTCTCGAGCTAACTCTCTCTTTGGAGTAATATATTTCCCCCACCCTTTCTGTCTGCAAATTTAATCTATTTTGTGACAGATTCTGGCTCAGGAGTAGAAGTGATAAGAGCGCTCCTCTTATGCATCAATCATGAGTGCATTCCTGTGGGGAAAAATGTTTTTTTTGGGGTTTTTTTTGCTCTCATCCTCTCCAAAAAAAGCTTCTCAATTTTTATTTTTATATAAAAAGTAAACTGTCACTGCAGAAATGTG
>NW_017830167.1:0-372 GCF_001891065.2 Hippocampus comes
ATTGTCCCCTTTCACTTACATAGAGCGTGATGGGGTAGCCGATAAACTGCGAGTGCTTCTTCACAATCTCTTTGACCCTCCGCTCCTCAACGTATTCCATCTGGTCATCCTTCAGGTGCAAAATAACCTTGGTTCCACGACCAATCGGTTCATTAGCTGATGGGCAAGAAGTGTCAACTCAGGTTACAGATAACGCTCTTCACGTAGCAAAACTGTGTGCTAAGCTAACGGTGTGTACTCACTCTTGTCCACCATGACGGTGAACGAGCCCCCGGCCGCGGACTCCCACACGTACTGCTCGTCGTCATTGTGCTTGGTGACAACCGTCACCTTGTCGGCCACCAGGTAGGCCGAGTAGAAGCCCACGCCGAA
>NW_017830168.1:0-372 GCF_001891065.2 Hippocampus comes
ATGAAAAGGCCATTTCATGACAACAAAACGTGGGGAGCAAACCGCCGCCGCGACCTTGCTAATGAACAAAAAGTACAGGACAATTTCGACAATCATCCGTAACGGCGACAAAATCATAGCAGAGTTCGAGGACAACAGATTGAAAGATGATCATCAACGCTTTCAGGCTGCGGCACATCCTGAACTGCAGAAGGCGCTTTGTTTTTCTGACTGAATGTTTTCAGAGACGAAGTAGGAACGCCACGGCCGTGTGTTTCGTCTTATACAATGCTATTTTACTTCAGATACACATATTTGAAATTGACATGTCTATACCGTATGACATTTTTGCATCCACAAATGTTCATCCTATCAATGTTGGCGGCCATTTTT
>NW_017830169.1:0-372 GCF_001891065.2 Hippocampus comes
GAGAGGGGTGTAGAAATTTGAATCCAATCTTTTTTATTTTTATGGCATCTAAGCGTTTTTCACACAAATATTTTCTGTAATTAAAACTGCCGTGTTTGCGTCGGTTAGGGACGAACAACTGCACATTCTCTGAATCTGCTGAGAGCTTCCATCTTGATGACTTACATGTGAGCATCCAGTTTCCGCTTCAGGTTTGACTGGGGGGAGGGGGGGGGAAATAAAAGTTAAAATATGGATTCAGCTGGACATCTGCCATGAACTGCTGATTCACTCACGTCATCGGGCTTGACCGCCTGACTCTGCAGCGCCTTCTGGAGGTCCTCAACCTGCTGCTGTAGCTCGCTGACCCGCTGGCGACTCAATCTGCACGAT
>NW_017830170.1:0-372 GCF_001891065.2 Hippocampus comes
AAAACTAAGGGAGGTTTTGTTGCAAAAACTGAATGTGGAACTTGACGCACGATGCTTCTCTAGGACTATCACAAGATCATCAAGATCCCAATGGACTTGGGCACCATCAAGAGGAGGCTCGAGAGCAACTACTACTACAGTGCCAGTGAATGCATGCAGGACTTTAACACCATGTTCACCAACTGCTACATTTACAACAAGGTACGAGCGTTGCCATTTGCCCGCGTCGCACGATTTCCATTGCCGACCCACCAAATGTGCGTCTCTCGTAGCCATCTGATGACATCGTCTTGATGGCCCAGTCGCTGGAGAAAGCATTTCTACAGAAGGTGGCTCAGATGCCGCCCGAGGAGGTGGACCTGAGCCCGCCCC
>NW_017830171.1:0-372 GCF_001891065.2 Hippocampus comes
CAAATTAAACATTATATTATAGAAGGCCTTCTCCATATTGACCAGCCGTGAATGGGTGGCTATATGAATGCGCTATGTGGATTGAAAGCTAAATTAAATTGACCAAATATGTTTCTTTGCCCATAACAATGCTACGAAACAAGAATTAATTTAATTGTATTGCCTTTTAATTATCTGATATTGTAAAAGTGTAGTCGCCCCTTGAATGAATCTTTTATATGCTTGCGTTTTGTTTCAGCATTTCATAAAACATGACACATAAGAAACACGAGTGAAGCATTTTTTTCCATCTTTTTTTTATTCTTTGAAGTCCTTGTAGTTGCTGTTTCCACTTCTTTTTTTTTTTTTTTAAACATTACCGCCCACTTTATT
>NW_017830172.1:0-372 GCF_001891065.2 Hippocampus comes
CAATGGGGTGCGGCGATCCTCAGCTTCCCATGTAGGTGCTGTAGGAGAAGCAGCTCATAAGCAGCGGCAGGTGGATGTTTTGCATTGAATCCGTGACAGTGAACACCACCTGTGGTTCACACACATGAATGGAAAGAAGATCGATCACTTGATTGGATAATGGTCAATGAATGGCACTCCATCTCTGCAGCTGAACACCGCTGAGGTCGTTGAATTGGGAATTCTCAAGTCACACAAAATTCCAGTTCAGTGAGCGTCAAAGAACTAGCAGTCAGTGTTGTGCTTTTCCGTTGGCTTGTCTCGAAGGCTAAAGCAAAAAAGGAGCAGGCTGAAGATAAAGTTCACGTTTTAAAGTGATAAGTTTGACTGGAG
>NW_017830174.1:0-372 GCF_001891065.2 Hippocampus comes
CAGTCATCAACGCCTGCAAAAAAAAAGATGTATTTCAGACCTTTTATTTATACTGTTATCAACTTTATTTATATCACAATGATATAACTTTACCCAGAGCCTGTTGCTATGATTTAATGATTACACTTGCACTAAAACTCTGCATAGATTTACATGATTTCTTGGAGTCTTTTTATCTGCATCTCCATTTCTTTTGAGCTGAAGTGAAACTCTTCAAACCTTTAGGGAAAAAGTCATTCGTTAATGTGTATATAGTTTTATATACGCAAAAAGGAACACAGATTCAAAATAACATTCAAACAGACCTTTAAGTTAATACCAAATATTTTCAAACATGTTATTTAGACTAAATTGAGTTGGCTGGTTCATATA
>NW_017830175.1:0-372 GCF_001891065.2 Hippocampus comes
CCGCTACCTTGAGGCAGAAGGCCTTTTTGGCCAGCCAGCGTCGCGTGGCCCTCCTGTAGTACTCCGGCGGGAAGGTGTAGGTGATGCCCAGCCGCTCGCACACCTTCTCAAAGGCGTCGTAGCGCTCCAGCCGCAGACCCTTCAGCAACTTCTTCCTCTTGTCGACGGCCATGAGCATGCGTCTCTTGTTGGCCTTGTCCTGGAAGATGCGGACGAAGGCACGTCTCGCATTGGGGGGGGGGATGAACGAGACAATGCAAACGATATAGAAATTGCTTTCCTTGACCGACTTGAGTATGTTTCACAAAAAGTGGCCCCCTTCATCTTTATGGACCTTTATGGACAAATATGGACCTTATCCATATTTATATT
>NW_017830176.1:0-363 GCF_001891065.2 Hippocampus comes
CACACACACACACACACACACACACACGCACTGACCTCAGGGACCCCATTTACAATTCCCATTTACAAGACGCATCCGTTTGTCATACTGTTTTGATGTGCAAAGAATTTCAACTGGTTTGGTAAAAATACATCAAGAAAATTGTGTGAATTTATCAGTGACAATTTACAAACATTTTTAAACGATTCCCAGTTCAGGCTGTGTTGGTCATCACTCCCTATTCACTAGATTCAGGGTTCACCATGTTTTTTTTTTCAATATTTGTTTCCAATATTTTAAAATCTATTTTTAGTGTTGTCAATGTATTTCATTTGAGGAGAGGTGAGGGCGAATGGAAGATTTTCAAAATTACTTTTGAATCCA
>NW_017830177.1:0-372 GCF_001891065.2 Hippocampus comes
ACAGGGTGTAACTGTTCATGATAAACATGTACTACATTTATCCCGAGTGCCCACGCAACGCTATGATAGACTTGCACGGCTCAAGACTTGGCAAAATTAGAAGTCGGCAGGGCCGTCCCAGATGAGAGAGGCAATTCACATCTAATTACTCTGCTCCTTCCACTGAAGGAATTGCTCGCACCCGGAGGAGCAGAGCGCCGTCCTCCCCTCAGAAAAATCTTCACCGGAGAGCTCACTTATGTGAAGTAAGGAAAGGAAGGAATGATGTGCTAAAATGGAACAGAGCCCAGCTGAGAGAGCACAGGCTTCGTGAAAGTTGTCCCATGTGGCTTTCACTTGTGCAGCCGGTTGGAGAAAGAAAAAAAAAAAAAA
>NW_017830178.1:0-372 GCF_001891065.2 Hippocampus comes
TTTTTTTAACCTCCCCTTTAATGCAAATAGCAACCGCTGTAAAGCACATTGAGCTGCCTTGTGTCAGAAATAAATCAGATTTGCCTTGATCACCCCGCCCTGCTCTCAACTACAGGGTGTGCTCATGTAAGTGTGCCAGAGCAAATGTGCGTCTTCCCATAAAGAAATGGAAAGCATCCACCGTATTTTTACTAGTGGAGACAGTGCTTCACCACCAAAACGCTAAAATTAAACTAGTCAATTCGTGTGCAGCTCTACGTGTGCACATACACATTGCCAAACACAAACACTCCCCTGTGACATCACATCGTGGCCAAAATTTAAATGTCTTGCTAAAAGACACGTTTCCTGGCATCGTCAGCTCACAAAAAA
>NW_017830179.1:0-372 GCF_001891065.2 Hippocampus comes
AAAAAAAAAAAAAAAGGATCAGTGACTACGGAACTCTCTGACTCCGGTGGATGTTTCTATTTGTCAGCCGAAATGCAAACCGTTACCGCTACCGCCAAACACGTGAACCCGCAGATAGATGTGGAAGAGGGTCCTCACCCAGCTTGTCTACAAAATACAAGCATCAACGTAACTGAACTGACAAACAGATGATGGCCATGTCGCATCCATTCGGATCCCGCATCAGCACAGCTTTCAAGTTGAAGATAAAGATGAGGGGTAAAAGCTTGGCTTTCCACATCAGTTAGGAGAGGGAGAGTTTAGGCACCTGACAATGCAACACACTTTGGATATGTGTTCTACCAGAGCATGCATGGTGGCAGTTCGTGTAAA
>NW_017830180.1:0-372 GCF_001891065.2 Hippocampus comes
TTCTCCAACATACAATTTCCGCTTTTTTCTTCAGCCTTCTGCACAAGCTGAGAAACACTCTGTTCTCCTTCTGTTTCCTTTTCTCCGCGGACAGGTCCATATGATGAACAGCACCGCGAGTGACTATGGACACACAAAACAAGAAAAAGTGCAAGTGGTGAGAAAGCACATCGACGCCAATGCGCTCGTACTGTCAGCAGTGAGATGACCGCACCTTCCCAAAGGTCAAAATTTCTTCAAGGTGAAACATCTTCAGCAAAACGAGAAACTTCACAGACGTTGTCATATTTCTATCAAACGTTCTCAGTTAATAAATTCTAATTCATGTATCCTACTTGGGACTGAGTCTTGCCACAAATAGTAAAAAAAAAA
>NW_017830181.1:0-372 GCF_001891065.2 Hippocampus comes
ACCGAGGGCCGCCCGGCGCTTTGGCCCACCGGCGTGGCCGGCAGCGAGAGCGACGCCGGCGCGGCCGAGTCCGGCTCCGAGGTGGGCGAGCTGGGCGCCGACATCCTGTCCGTCGTCCTCTCGCGCACCGCCAGTTCCTGTCGCAGGTCTGCAAAGGAGGGAGGGCGCCGGCAAACCCAGTCACGCCCACTTCGCCGGCTTTTTTAAATTTTGCTTTTGGCGTCCATACCTCGCGCTTCGTCTTTGAGTCGCTGCACCGACACCAAGAGGGATTCCTTCTCGTCCAGCTCGCTCTCCAGGAAGGCGTTTCTCTCGATGGCCTGGTTTAAGCGGCCCTCAAAGTCCTCCAGGGACACGATGGTTGCCCTGAAC
>NW_017830182.1:0-372 GCF_001891065.2 Hippocampus comes
CAAATTATGCTTTGGTTAAAAAGTAAGCGGTGTCGAAGCGCAAATTGGGAGTACACGCAAATGCTTAGGAAACGGGCTGTTGTCGTGACAGCGTATTACGTTGAAGGTTTCTCTCTGGGCTTCACGATGTGTCTCTTCCAGTTCTAAATATGGGATCGATTACAACGGCAGACAAACATGTGACTCTCGCGACCCTCTCCACGTGGCCCACTGTCTGACCCCTCTTCAGATTGAATCCACAAACACAAACACGTGAGCACAAAACGTGTTTGGGGGGCAAAGAGAATTTGATTAACAAGAACACAGGCGTGATCACATGACTCATTTATGCCTTGAATGAACCGATATACAAACCATGTCCAAATGTTTCAC
>NW_017830183.1:0-373 GCF_001891065.2 Hippocampus comes
AAAAAAAAAGGAACAGAATGTAAAATCTCAAGTAGAAAACAGGCCAGGCAGGGCAATTTGATCTTAATTAGCTGCTGTACACGCTACTTCTTTTCAATTGTTCATTACTGGCTCCTTTATGACTTCCTTACTTAGGAGATTCTTTACCACAACAATTCTCTGCTGACTCTAATTAAAAACATTACATCGACTCAGAAAGTCTGTTTGTGCATGATCAAGTCTCACAGAAGCTGTAACGTACACACTTTTACTTTGAGACCTCAGATCTAAGTTAAAAAGGTAATCGTAATAATGATAAATATAAATGCATGAACATTTTAAAATCTAAAATGAAATGGTAGCGAGAAATTATCGAAACATGACAGAAAAGTAT
>NW_017830184.1:0-373 GCF_001891065.2 Hippocampus comes
AAAAAAATCAAGGAGCCGAGACGCAGCCAATCGGCGTCCTTCAATCCGCCTACCCTGTCTGAGGGTCCAGCGCCAGATCGCTGGGGTTCTTGAGGCCCGAGCCCATCAGCACAGTCGGGTAGAGACCGTTGGCCTTGGACACCTCCAGCGTTTTCTTTTCGGCATCACACCAATAAAGATTCTTTCCGATCCAGTCGACCGCCAAGGCGCTGGGAACGGCTGTTTTGTGGACAATCTGAGAACACAAGAACAGGCTGACTGCGTCTCACCGGGACACGCTTGAAGGAAAAAGAAACAAAACACACAAAGTAGTGGCTCGCGTCACTTCACATTTGTTGCAGTAGAGTCTAATTGTGGTGCGTTCAAAAAAAAA
>NW_017830186.1:0-373 GCF_001891065.2 Hippocampus comes
AAACCCTGGCTCTCGGCTTCGTACCAGTGGCGCGTGCTCGAGCTCAGTGGCCCACCGCCACCTGGAGCCGGAGCTTCCGTACCGAAGGTACCGTGGCCATCGAAATGCAACACGTGGAAGGGCTCTCTGGCTTCCCGCGCCGCTGCCAGCTTGCTCTTCAGCTGCTCGAACGTGGGCGGACGCAGGACCTCCACATCGACCTGGCCCGAAACCGGCTTCAATCGGTGGATCAGGTGCCGGGCGATCATGCGAAAACCCACGTCGCGCCGACCATAGGGCCGGGCGATGACCATGAGCACCCGCAGCTGCTCTCCGGGCGGAGTCAGGGTCGGCGCCGGGGCCGAAGGCACGGTGCGGTAGAAACCGCCCAGCT
>NW_017830187.1:0-373 GCF_001891065.2 Hippocampus comes
TTCCCCTCCCACAAATTAAGCACACTCAAACTTATTAAAACACTCTTGAAACATTTTTCAATGTAATTCAACACACCCAAAAATAAAATCCGTGATATAGTCGGACCCCTATAGGTGACAAATGATATAGTGACACATTGCTGTATAATGTCTTTATGAAGCTTTTCTGCTACATTATGCAGCATTGTTTAGTATGCCATAAATTCATACAGTAGTGGATATAGTCGACACATCAGTACAATTTTTGTAATGTCTAGACACAGACTCCAATTCATTTTGTTCCATTCCATCAGGATGACAATGTTGACAAAATAGCTGCAATAATGTGGTTGCAAAGTGTTATCATGGAATATGGCTGCATTCAAAATAAAGG
>NW_017830188.1:0-373 GCF_001891065.2 Hippocampus comes
AATTATTAGTTACCGCCCTGTTTGCAATAAATCAATAAAGCAATTATTAAATTAGCTAAACTGATCCAAACATTAATACTGTATGTACATTTCATGGTGGGGGATGAATTAACGCAAAAAATAGTACACGAGTCTTGCTATTGTAAATGATCGATGGGACGGATTAATGATTGGAGTGAAGCCTATGGACTATAGAAACTACGGACCACGGGCCATAGTTTTCCTATCCCTCTTCTATCACAGGCATATGATGTTGTACATTGGTCTCACATTTATAGTTTCTGCTGGAATGTAAATAGCCCTGTAAAAAATATCTGAGGTGAAAGAAAGAGGCTGTGGCTTTTGTCACATATTTCTCACCTGTTTATTATTC
>NW_017830190.1:0-373 GCF_001891065.2 Hippocampus comes
GTGGACCAGCGGCGTGAAATGAGAGTTGATGTGCATTCAAGCTGATAATGAAAATGTATTAATTATTTATCATTTATTTATGAGTTATTAAATGTAATGGAAAATAAAAGGTTTTAACTAGTCAGAAAAAGATTACAAAATTACTCCACCCCTTCGCAATCCTCCTAATATGTATACATTCACTGTCGAGTTTTTATTTAACTGTTTAAAAACGGTGATCGAATGGTCTGCAAGTCCACTTCACAGTGCAGAGGTCAAGGGTGCGATTCCAGCGCCGGCATTCCTGTGTGAAGTTTGCACATTCTCCCCGTGTCTGCGTGGGTTTTCTTCAGATACTCTGGTTTCCTCCCACATTCCTTAAACATGCATACCA
>NW_017830191.1:0-373 GCF_001891065.2 Hippocampus comes
GGCAGCCGCCGCGTCGCCTGATTGATTCACAGACCGGAGAAATTCATTCAGATCTTCGCTCTGATTTTTCGTCGCATCTTTTGCCGGCGCCTCTCGCCCGATCCAGTCAGCTGAACGTCCTTCAAGAACAATCCGGGGCTGATTGATGAAGCCGAGCCATTTGAGAAGGCTGCCTGGGCCCGTGCAAATTGAACATTGCATTCTTTTCGGGATCCATCTCCTTCTCACGGCAACCACGCTCCTGTTAAAATTCACTGGCAGATTTTTCTTACCGCACAAATGTGTGACCAGATGTTGTCTGACAGCTTCGTGGTTCCTCGCAGAAGCTGTGGGCATTTCAAAGCTTTTATTCCAGACAGATGAAAAAACACAC
>NW_017830192.1:0-373 GCF_001891065.2 Hippocampus comes
AAAAAAAAAAAAAAAGTGTCTGTGTGCACTCACCAGGTGCACAAGATCCAGGGAGAAAATATGGATGCTGCAGGTAACCGTGGACAGAGTGCAGATGATGGTGGAAAGAATGCTCAGACCACACGCGCTAAACAACAAGTCCTGCAGAACAATATAGAATATCTTCAGCTCTTTTCGCTCTTGCGGCAGACGCAACCTCCTTACCTTCAGTTGATGTCTAACCGAGTGGCAGTCTGAATTCAGGTTGAGGACAAGGGTTCCATCCTCTTTGCTGGAGCAGGGTTCCGCGGCCACGCAACACACACAACGGCCGTTCTCTATCTACACACAAAGAGTGAGAAGTCAAGACACTGCGGAACGATCTGACCAAACT
>NW_017830193.1:0-373 GCF_001891065.2 Hippocampus comes
GAACTCCGCATTGACATTGAACTCATCGCTATTGGATTTTTGACATCTTGCCTTCCAAGACGACTGTACTGTTCTTCAAAAACTATCAATGACGCGATTTATCAACTTGGATTTGACTTTCCTCATATTACGGCCAACTTTATTACAGATTCAACCGATAATTAACATTAGCCAGTGCTCCGTGCGTAAGCAAGTTTCAGCGAGCTGTCTACTCAGAAATAACTTCACCTAATTGGTTTGCAACTTTATATTATTGAAAATAATGATCTCATCAAAAGTTAGCCTCACACGTTGGACATTTAACAGTAAAGTGATCATTTCAGAAAGCGCAAAATGTAACCACGGACCACACAACCTAATCCAATTTCAGTGC
>NW_017830194.1:0-373 GCF_001891065.2 Hippocampus comes
TTGTGACCATTAAAGCTCGCTCGGAACTTTTCAATTGGTGCCCTGAGCCGGATGAGAGACAAAATGAACGCTTCACGTCGCCGCTGCAGACACACGCCAAGCTCTTCTTCCGCTTTCCGACTCTGCGAGGCCAAGAAGGGATCGGAATAAATCAGGATGGGCTCGACCCGACCAAGGAGGTGTGTGTGTGTTGATTGGGGGGCATCAGTGAGTAAGCAAGATTTCGGGGCGGGAAATATCGCAGACATCGATGAATGGACTTCACCTTAGCATTGAAAACAGAACATCGGGAGCCTTTGTGTCCTTCCTGCGGAACGTGACGCCATTTTGAAAGTGGATTCATATCATTCCCGCAGTCGCTCCACATTATGAA
>NW_017830195.1:0-357 GCF_001891065.2 Hippocampus comes
ACCTCTGGCTCTCATTTGCTATTTCCGCAACTCATATTTTGACAGTAAGACACCACAAACTTTCCTACGACCTTTAGAATGATTCGATTTTGTACGCGAACTTTATGACCCTCAAGGGCAAAGACAACAAGCGCAGTAGTCTAAAAAGTCGACGTGGTTTTGGTCTCCTTGGAGCCTGTGGGTTGAAGTGATCTTTGTTAAAGAGCAACTTGTCTCAGTCGCTCAGGAAACATCCCTGAGGTGAGCTGTGGGTGACAGCTGGCGCCGTTTCATTGGCTCAGGTAAATGCCATGAGCCCCACTTGGATACACTAGCATGCTTGCTTGCTTACACACACACACACACACACACACACAC
>NW_017830196.1:0-373 GCF_001891065.2 Hippocampus comes
ACCATGTGAATTCAAAAAAACCAAAAAGCTTTGCTGTTTAGCTAAATGCTAACAATGCAAGCGCAACCTTTGTACAATTCCTCGTGGTTTTTGCTCTGGGTGCCAGGTCTCCAATAGCGGACTAGGAGTTCCTTGAACTTTCCGAAACGCGTCCTGTGTATGAGAGCAGATTACATTTTCAACCCCACTCCCGTTTGCGGATGTCCGTGCAATCGCGGCCGGGCTAGGCGTGCGTAACAAACTCCCGGGAGCTGTCAAAGGCTCCACAGAAGAAGCCAGCCGTGCGAACCTTTGGAGCACGAACGCGGCGCCCCCGGCCGGGGCCAAATGAGTCACTGTGCAATGTACATTCGTGGATCCGCGGAAAAAAAAT
>NW_017830197.1:0-373 GCF_001891065.2 Hippocampus comes
ACCGATACGCCGCGCGCGTCGCCCGGCTTTTACAGGAAAATCATCTCGAGGGCTTCTGCAGCAAATCGGTTCTTGAGATCACACGCAGCGACTCGGCGGCAGCACTTTGAAAACAACCACAGCTGCACGCAAAGTCCAAAGGCGCGCTTTTGCGAGCGAGCGTGGCTCACACGGAAACCAAAGCGTTGGACTTCTTGCGGCGCCCCGTACTCGCCGCGCCCCCGTTTTGTCTTCCGAAGCGCCACCCCATCCGGCGAAGGCAGATGGCCGCCCCACGCCGAGTCTTGCCGCTGCTTTGGCTCGACGGCGGGCGCGCGTGACATCTGCTCGCTCACGTGGGGGATCCGCTCGCTCTGCTTTGTTCTATTTTTTT
>NW_017830198.1:0-373 GCF_001891065.2 Hippocampus comes
TCGGACAGAAGAAAGTATGGTGGAGAAAAGAGAAAACAGCTGATCACCCAAAATGCATGATGACATCACGCATGGTGGAGGCAGTGCTCATGTAACGAACGGGCTCATGTCCGCTCGCAACCCAATAGAGCATGCTTGTCAGGTACCGAAGGCAGCTTGTGAATGGGAAAGCATCTTCAGGGGAAAACATTTCATGTCGTCTACAAACGTCAACACTCATAGAATACAAAGGATTTCAAACGATGTCTATATTTTCCATTTTTCATCCATCCATCCGTTTCCACTAATCCTACTATCCCAACTGACTGCAAAAGGCAAACTCCACGCTGGACGGGTTACCAGAAACAACCGACATCCACACACACATTCACAC
>NW_017830199.1:0-373 GCF_001891065.2 Hippocampus comes
GGCAGGGAAAAATCAGCCACTCGGGAGGGGGAAAGCCGAGGCCAGAACAGAGAAATTAACGCAACAGGCAGTTAAAAAGTAATAATTCATTGTGGTGACAACATGTCAAATTTTGGTCAGAAACACTGGTGATAGTGAGGGCGGAAATGTAAGAAAAGAAAAGTCGGCAAGGTGAGGCTGCATAAATTTGTTTCCAATGAGGAGCATAGCGCAAAGTTAACGTGTACGTGACTGAAACATTATTTTTTATTCCTCTTTCCATATTGTCTTAAAAAGACATGAGTCAGTGGCTTTGACAAGCAGTGGCTAAATCAATTTATCTGGCTCAGGCATACTGGGGAAGGCATGCACTGTTATTTATGCCAAAAGCACT
>NW_017830200.1:0-373 GCF_001891065.2 Hippocampus comes
ATTTAGTATTATTAGCAGTAGAGGTAGTTGAGTAGCCCTGCAGATAGTTACAAAGTACACTATACTGCATATGACTGTACTACTGATACATTTATTTGCACCACACTTGCTTTGTGGAATCTGTCTATAATCCACAGCGGCCCTCTAAACTTTCACTTTTCTTCGTCTTTTAGCCGCAGTGAAATTATGGCGAAGCACTTCTGTGATCTTCAAAGTCATAAATCAACTTTTATTTGAATCATTATTCTACATTAGTGACCCGGCTTACAAAATACGTGACAGCTGAGACCACAGAAATACAGAATAGTTGTTCACATTAGTCATTGAAGTGCAAAGTGCACGCACACACATACGCACAGACACACACACACAC
>NW_017830201.1:0-373 GCF_001891065.2 Hippocampus comes
CTTGAAAAATAAATGAACAGAATGATTATTTCCTCATGATTAAAATCCTCTTAGTTGGCATACCGTAGTTTCCTATGATGTACACCTGACAAAACAGGTCAATTATTGTAGATAACTTTAAAAGAAGACAAACAAAGGAAACAGTACCATAGCAAAATCTTAAAACATCCGTACAAAGCAGTGAAATCATAGATGAGAGCTAATCGGGACCTGGAGTAAGCCTGTAGGTGGTTCGAGCCTCGTGGAGCCAACATCTTGCATGGGTTGAGTATTCCCACAGTTCCCTCACCTCCTCGTCCACGGGCATGTCTCCGTTTATGGTCACCCATGTCAATCCCCACTATTGACTTTCCAAAAGCAGCAGGTCGCTGTT
>NW_017830202.1:0-373 GCF_001891065.2 Hippocampus comes
TTTTTTTTTTTGGTTAGGGTTAGGGATGTGTGTTTTGTTTGCACGTCTTCTTTTTGTCCTTGAACATGTCTCGGCAGGTGCGGATTGGCACTCGTCGCCGTCGTCGCTAAACAAGCGGTGCAGACCGCCCACGTCCATCGCAGCCTCCGCGTCCACCTCTGCGGCCTTGCAACAAACTCATTCAGCCAATTAGACGCAGGTGTGATGTTAATTAGCCAGACGGTGTGCGGAGGAGGCAAAAATATCAGAATCCCGCACATCTGGACAGGCGCAGCCGGCCTGCCTGTCTCTCACGCTGGGGGACACACCGACGCACCGAGAGAGGGAGAGAGAGACACACAACTCCATGCTCTCCTTCCTCTGACTTGTTTAA
>NW_017830204.1:0-373 GCF_001891065.2 Hippocampus comes
ATGGTATAAGGCCGCATATTAAGTTGCCCAAAAAATATACAAGAGTCTAAATTATACAGAAGCTGAGTGCACTTTGGGACACTTAAGTTGTCTGCTCGACTGTTTATTGGACCATAAACTGTCGTGCACTTAGCTACATTTAAACAATTCAAAAGCAAAAAGGAAATATAAAGGTCACCGCATCTCACGCATGTGACCATACACACCATTTCCAGTATTCAATGCAAATATCCCTCACACCAACAGTCACACGCTGAGATGATGTGGGAATTGGGCCACAAGAGGAAATGGCAAACGTCATTGCGGTTGCAAGGTCACGCACATCCTTGTTACTGTCACACGCCTATGGGCAAAGCACTCTCTCATCACACAC
>NW_017830205.1:0-373 GCF_001891065.2 Hippocampus comes
AGACAAGGAATGGAGAATATTGTTGTGATAAAGGCTCGTTCACAGCGCCTTCCCGGGGATGAGGATCACAGAAGGCTAGTCTGAGAGTCTTCATTTGAAAATACCACCACCTCAGCATTGTACCTGTGCTCGTTTTAATTTGGTGGACAAACAATGGCGCAACACTCACAACTTTGAGCCCATGTGCTTGCGTTGCAACAAACCCTGGGAGAAGATTGGCCTGGCGCCAAGTGTCACAAGAACAACAGATATGGTTTTTATGTGTGTAGGAGACACGACGCTTTGGTTTCAGTCTGAAATTGGAAGGATCGCCACAATAATTTGGATTTTATGGGCAGACGCTATGCTTAAAAAAAAAATATATATATATATA
>NW_017830206.1:0-373 GCF_001891065.2 Hippocampus comes
AGCCGCCGCCTCGGCCCGTTCCTTGCGGAGCCTCTCTGCCTCGGCCTTCTCGAGCTCCGCCAATAGCTCGTCCATCGCCAGCTGAGGGTCTCGGCCCTCCAGCTCGGCGATCTTGCGATAGGCCTTCCCGAGCCGACCGTGCAGAGAACGGACCTCGCTCTCCAGCAGCGAAATGCGCTCTCGCAAAACCGGTTGTGGATCTTTGATCTGGCCCGTCGTGGGCTCGAGGGTGGGGTCGCTCACCCGCGAAATCTACAAGAATTCTCCGGCCCATGTAAAATCTTTCGGTTCCATCGGTGGAGGGCTCAGGCGCATCTGCCCAATCACCGTGCAGCCTTCCAAAAACAGGCTCAATTCACTCGGGCTCAGCTGG
>NW_017830207.1:0-373 GCF_001891065.2 Hippocampus comes
CACACGCCAAAGGTAAGAAGGAATCGCCCACCAGCGATTCATGTTTTTTATTGCCCCAAGGATGTAATCTGGCGATTTTGTTGAGGACTCTCGGCGAATTTTCAACGGCAACAGTTTTTGCTATGTCAGTTGGCAACCCAGTGACCCACTAACGACGGTGCTGTTGCATAACAGTCTCCTGTACTGGAGCACTGCTGTAATGACGAAATAACTGCCCTGTCATAAACAATGACTGTGCTTTTTTTTTCTTTTTGCATTTTCATCACAAACAACTGTTAATCTATGCTTTATTTTTATTTAAACCAATCTCAACATTTAGTTTGTGTTCAGGTTGAGACTATTTTTTTCACCAATGGATTACCCCCTTTTTTTT
>NW_017830208.1:0-373 GCF_001891065.2 Hippocampus comes
GGGGGAGAATTTGTTTTTTTCAAAGGTCCCTCGAACACGTTTTGAATGAATAAGTGTGTGTGTGTGTTACCAGAAACATTTCGGAAAGTCTTCCAGTTCCACCCAAGCCTCTGGTAGGATGGGTTTGACTATGGGTTCCTTTTTTATACTCCGAGGTGGATCTGAAAAGACGAGACGAAATTCCATTTTAATGACACGGCATGGATTTCTTCTCTGCACTACTTATGAACCATGTGTAGGCCCAAGCTTCTTTTTAACCATGACAACTGGCGAACAGATTTCGAGCTAACGGCACAGTTGCCTTATTGAAACAATTCACAGCAACCTTGGAGAAGGAAATCAGCCCAATGTGATTTTGATGTCACACCTCTGA
>NW_017830209.1:0-373 GCF_001891065.2 Hippocampus comes
TGCCGTATTGACAGCAAAGATCCCCCCCCCCCCCCACCGGCCCCCCTTGAGAGCAAAAGGGACAAGACCTGAAGCGGAAGGACGTGAAAATAAACAAAGACGGGAGGGAAGGAACGCCGTTAAACCCCGCAAAGCATGTGACTTGCCGTCGATGGGACGGAGCAAGCGCCGCGTTCCCATAAACATTTGCAGAATCACTTTATTGAGGCGCTTTAATGATGCTTTTTGCATAATTTGCCCACAGTAATGTGAAATGAAGGGCAGGGCGAGCCTTTATGTCGTTTCCTGTAGCTTCAGCGGTCCTGTTATATATTGGCCACTTTAATGAGGGACGGTGACAACACCGCGCATCCTCCCTCCTAAAATTCACAAA
>NW_017830212.1:0-373 GCF_001891065.2 Hippocampus comes
GCGTAGTCCAGCTTGTCTGACTCGGCGCACTCCACATCCGGACCGGAGCTCTGTATGGCTTTGAGGAGGATGACCACGTTGTAAGGGGTCCAACAGACAAAGAAGGTAAAGATGATGACGAATATGAGCTTGACGGCGCGACATTTCTCCTTCATGCGAGTGGACAGCACGCGGACGGTGATGCAGACGTAGCAGTAGATCACCATGAGCAGAGGCAGGAGGAAGAAGACCAGAAACTGTTGATAGTAAGTGACCAGACGCCAGAATGCCATGGTGGCTTCAGAGTATCCCGACTCTTCACACACCAGCTCATTGAAGGGACTCGTCCAGACATTCTGGAAAACCAGCTCTTTCATACTGGCGATGATGCTGA
>NW_017830213.1:0-373 GCF_001891065.2 Hippocampus comes
CGGCCTGTGCCCAGGCCTGGTTCGCCTCGACGAGGCAGCCAAGCGCCTTGTCGTACGCGGCCGGGTCGTCCTTGGTCGCCACGATAAACCGCCAGGGCTGCTCGTTAAACGCCGACGCCGCCCAACGCGCCGCCTCGAAGAGGGCCCCAAGCTTCTCGCGCTCGACGGGTGTGTCGGCAAACGCGCGCGGGCTCCAGCGGTCGCGGACGGCATCAATCACGGGGTACTGCGTGGTTGCAGGCTTCTGCATGGCACGGATTCTAACGCGGGAGAGGAGATTAAACCACGAAGGCACCAAGCGCACGAAGGAAGGCCGCGGAGGGGAGGTGCCCACAGACTTCACGGATAACACAGATCGGAAACAGAATGATCA
>NW_017830214.1:0-372 GCF_001891065.2 Hippocampus comes
CTTGTGTATGCACCGAGTTCCAAAATCTGTGAACGCGCTAGCATGCATGCTACAATGCGTCGTATGGTCACGAAAATACGGTAGTTGGATAGAAGTCCGTGTCTAAGATGATTTACTTCTCACCTGGTTCTCCTCTGGTTGTAGTAGCTTTCGACCGGTCCTAGTATGATACACGTCGATTTCTAGTTTGGTTCCGGGCTTGCATTCATTTTCATGGTATCGCTGTGACATTACACTGGTTCTAGTCATGTGCAAGTTTCAAAATTGGACTTCAGCACATTGCAGCCTTGTGCTTCCTGATGACGTTTTCTCAAACTTGATGAAAGGAAGTTGAGCAAACTTTTGGTGTGTGTGTGTGTGTGTGTGTGTGTG
>NW_017830215.1:0-373 GCF_001891065.2 Hippocampus comes
CAAACCAGCGCCATCTGGTGGGCCGGCGCTGCCTACTTTATTTTTCGACGCCATCTGCTCCCTCAGTGTCTTCAGGCAATATCGCACCTGTTTGGAATGCAAACAGGTTGTGTGAAACCTTGCGTCTTGTTTGTTTTGGTGTGTAAACGAGAGCGGGCGCCGTGACATAACATTTCAAACAGGAAGCAAAAACGCCACCACGGGCAGGTGACTGAAAGTATGGTGAAGATGGATGATGAGTGGTCACTCGGCGTTGAGGAGACTGACCTCTTGGATCTGTGAAACTTCATCTGACAGCATCTTCAGGCTCTGATTCTGTTTCTGAGTCTCTTCTCTGCGGGCCTCGAGGTACACCTACAACAAATGCAGTCGA
>NW_017830216.1:0-373 GCF_001891065.2 Hippocampus comes
TTTTTTTTTATGCCACCGTAGCTTGTTGGTTGATTGGTTAGGTTGGCGCCTTAGTTAGTTATTCTGTCAATGAGTTGTTAGCTAGCTAGTTAGTTGGTGGTGCGGTTGCTTGCGCCGCGTTGATTTCGTTGGATGACAGCTTCGGTTTGGTGAGCTAGACTTTCGGTTAGTTGTTGGTTAACTATTCAGTTTTGATTAGTGTCAGTGAGTTGGCCAGTTTGGCATTTTTGGTCGTTGAATAACTGAATTGTTGGTCAGCTACTCGGTCTGGTTCATTGCTCGGTGGTTGGCTCGCTATTTTCCTTGGCGAGATTTTTGGGAAGTTGGATGGTGTGTTGTGTAATTTGTGGGTTAGTTATTTCATCTTTTGGTT
>NW_017830217.1:0-373 GCF_001891065.2 Hippocampus comes
TGAAACGTATCGCATCGTGTCGCCAGAAAATTCCATGTACCGTTTAAGTATCACACCGCTGGTAGTGCATCGAAATGTGTATCGAATCGTCCTCGGTGCTGAGATTCACATCCCTACTCTGCACTGTGAGGCCGACGCTCTAATCAGTCGACCACCGGGCTGCCTTCATAAATACATATTGTATATATTTTGCATTTTTTACAGAAGGGTTTTGACTAGAACAACTGTAAAAGTGACACCGCACGTTGTCGCAACTATTTTAGGAATGACCTATTGACATTGTCATATTTTTGTAGGTGCGTTTTGTAGGTGAGAGCAGGAGTTGAATGTGGAATGGGGAATGGAACACATTCGTCTCACCGTGGGCCACAGG
>NW_017830219.1:0-373 GCF_001891065.2 Hippocampus comes
TGTGATCATGATATATCGCAATGTCACTAATCGTGACACTGTTCTTATGGCAAAATGGGAATAAAACTATCGACAATGCATGATGCCTATATTGACTAGGTTTGGGTGTTTCCTTGTGTCGTTTACCTCTAGGATACCCTCATCCGGAGGTGCAATGGCTCCAGGATGACAAGCCGCTGTCAGAGTCGTCCCGAGTGAAGATGCAATACGGCGAAGATGGCCACTGCTCGCTGGTCCTGTCCGGCGTGGAGGCATCGGACGCAGGCGTGTACGTGTGTCGGGCCAGCAACCAGCTGGGGGCGGCCTCATGTTCCGCCCGACTCACAGTAGACACGTAAAGGGAAATACACGGCAATGTCGCATTGCCGGCAGA
>NW_017830220.1:0-373 GCF_001891065.2 Hippocampus comes
GAAGTGCGGGCATCTGCATTCACGTGTGGTTTTATGGGCTGATAATGGCGGTAGCCGCAGAAGCTAACCACAAAAACATCCTGTCAGCGGGCAGGCTAACGAGCTCGCGCGCACACTTCCACACAAACACACACGCGCGCGCGCGAACACAATGTGGTCTTTATCAAGGCTAATAAGGAGCATTTGAGCTCACCCAAACATCCACACCTGGGACTCCAGTTGAATTTCCAAATTAATTAAGGCGCACACTTGCTAGCTTAGCCCTTGATGCGCTGCCGTGTTTGTCTCTTGTGTCCGCAGCTGTACGGCGGAGCTCATTTAAACATGGCAGCTGCACAACTTCACACATGAGTTCATTTACACTTTTTTTTTT
>NW_017830221.1:0-374 GCF_001891065.2 Hippocampus comes
AAAAAAAAAAAAGAACAACCCATTGTTCCCTCCCAGAATTGGACTGGGACCGTACTGATGGTTCTGAATAGGCTTTCAGGATCGATTGTTATCACTGGAACGCTCAGTTGTTGTTTCTGAAGATGCTCGCAAATTGCGTTTGACAGTCTTCAAGCACATTGGTTCGCTTCAACTTCACTGGCATCTTGCCAAGCCTCAGACCTCCGTGAACATTCTCATTGGCTAGAAAGAAGTCTTCTTACCACATAGCTGAGAAATGCATGGCTCGATTGACATTTTTGACCTCAAAAACACAGACTGGCCAATCACAGTGCAGGGCAGAACAGCTGTTGCATACCAAGATTCATTTTTGGTTGTTTCATTTGTTTTTTTTT
>NW_017830222.1:0-374 GCF_001891065.2 Hippocampus comes
AAAAAAATCTTACATAATTGTGTGATTTTTTTGATATGGATATTTTGTATGAATAGTGAGTCGTAAGGGCTAAGTTTGGTCTGAACAATTGTGCTTGAAGCACCATGAAATATCTTCCTACTGAGATCACTACAGTACAATAATTGCTTGGATAATATTGAATATTTTTTGAATGCTGATTCTAAACTTTATAAAGTCTTTAAAACCGTCATTAAACATTTTGGTTTGGTGTGTGACCTGCATTCTCTTGATATTGTTCTGTCATTGATTGTCACTGCACAGGTGTGCATCTTTAACATCTGACGTGATGCCTTTCAAATTGGTCATTGAATTGTCATTTCGACACACTTGATTATCCATTTACAGGATGGCCA
>NW_017830223.1:0-374 GCF_001891065.2 Hippocampus comes
GACATCTCTTTACAAGGGAGGTGAACTCAAATAAACTACTTGGCTGATATCAAAACACTTTCTTTGGTATTGTTTTTGTTTTTAAATTTTTTATATATTTATGAATTAAAATTTTGGGAAGCTCAGGCAAAATGGCTGGTTCTGGAGCACCACAGGGTGTCTACCCGTGCGCATGCCTCCTGGACTTTTTCTCAAAGGTGTGAGTGTGTGTGCGCGTTTCATCACAATGAGGTTATAATCAAGACGCTTGACCTTTACTTTTTAATTTTACGGGTTGGGTAGCTTGGACGCTAATGTACTTGTGATGTGGGCTCGTTTTGATAGCCGGGGGCTGGATAGAGATGGAGGATGCACGGGGGTCGGAGAATGGAGAA
>NW_017830224.1:0-374 GCF_001891065.2 Hippocampus comes
GAGCGTAACGCTGAGCACGTCTTTGTAGGTGGACTTTGGCTTTGCCAAGAAGATGCACGGGGGTCAGAAGACCTGGACCTTCTGCGGGACCCCCGAGTACGTGGCCCCGGAGATTATCCTCAACAAGGGACACAATCTCAGTGTGGATTTTTGGTGCCTGGGCATCCTGGTGTTTGAGCTTCTGACTGGCAGGTGCGCCTGTCAAAACTTCCCTCCCGTAAGGCAATAAAAGACAAATAAATGGACTCGCCGCTCGGGGCAACCAGCCCCCCCTTCACAGGAAGCGACCAGATGGCCACGTACACCAACATCTTGAAGGGCGTCGACAAGATGGACTTCTCCAAGAAGATCGCCAAGCGGCCCGAGGACCTCAT
>NW_017830226.1:0-374 GCF_001891065.2 Hippocampus comes
CACGGCTTGCTCATCCGTCTCCTCTCCGCCGGTTGGCGGAGGCACTGAATCACAGGGTGCCTGTCGATCATCGACACCTCCCACTCTTACTGCTCTCCGACCGTCTCGTATTGTCAGCGCGATCATGTAGCGTTTTAGTGGCACACACGCAAGGAAAGAGTGGGAGTGGGCCTGCACAATCACTAGCGCGAGCGAGAGCAAAAGAGAGAACCAAGGACATTTCTTTTGTGAGAAGAACTGCGAGAAACGCCGCGCGCGAGAACGTTTGTCCCGAGCAGCTTATTCTTCCGCACGCTCTCTCACGGCCGTTTTTAACCGACGCTCGCGATATAAGACTGACAATGTCTAACAAAAACGAAGTCAACAAAATAGCC
>NW_017830227.1:0-374 GCF_001891065.2 Hippocampus comes
TATAAGATGGTACTTGGCTCAAAAAGGGGGAAAAAAATTGGGACAAAAACAGCTCCACTGTCTTTATGTGTGTAGCCGGCCTAAAGTCCTCTTGCTAACGTCAACTGTGACTCGCTAAGTTGAAGTGGGACTCATCCAATGTGACTTGCTAACTCACACTCGCCAGTAGTGAGACACAATGCATGTTAGCGAGACTCAGCGGATGATTTTCTGTTCCAAGCGAGTCACACTTGGATGATTAAAAAGTCACAGAGGACAATAGCGAGCCACCGTGCATGTTAGCGAATCACAATTTATTTCCTCGCAATTGATCTCTGTCTATCTGGCTTGGATAAGAGAATTTCAACATTTATGGGAGTCATATCAAAATATAT
>NW_017830228.1:0-374 GCF_001891065.2 Hippocampus comes
AAAAGATAAATGGCAAAAGCTGTAAATTGTTTTGAGACGGAAGCTACATGAAAAATGGTTTTGGGTGTAATGGGAACATTATACTCCAAATTCGCCGATCCATAACCTTTTGAAAGAACTATTTTTCCATTTTGAACGATACCTACAGCCACCCCTGGGGTATTTAATGAATACCTTGAAAACAGGGAATCTATTCTTTGTTCCGTGTTAACTATATCAGGTGCTTGGCCAAAGCTTCTAAAAAAACATAGAATACTTAAGAAGCAAAAGATACTTGAACCAAATAACCGAAAAATTGAACTCATATATCACGATTTAATCGTTTCATCGGCTAAGGTCTAGTTGTTTTTATTTTCCCCATCATCATTGCGGCA
>NW_017830229.1:0-374 GCF_001891065.2 Hippocampus comes
CAAGTATACTTAAGCACTTAAGGTACCAAGTGTAGTTGTAGTCGAACTTATCGCCCAAACTTTTCCCTGAGTGAGTCATTGGATTCTTAAAAAGTATACTTTATTTTCCGGTTCATCATCCACCAGGAACTTTACTGTAAATGCACTTACCTTCTCCCTTCACTGGTATAGAAAAGTCCCTGAAAGGACCAAGGTAAGAGAGAAAGGTGCCATTGTGTTTGGAATGAATTGGTGTGTGTGGTAAAGAGAGAAAGACGCGAGCTGCTGACATCAGAAGCGACTTTAATCATCAGCAGCAGAGCCAGGAATGCTGGCCCGGTCTTGAATAGAAGTATTGTTTGCGCGTAACACGGAACAAACAAGAGGATGACGCC
>NW_017830230.1:0-374 GCF_001891065.2 Hippocampus comes
AGCAGGGAGCACATTTACAGCAGGATATAAATAATCCCATAAAGCTTTTATAGCAAGTATGCGCTGAAAAGAATTAGAGCCCAAACACCTGTATATTATTCAGGCCTAATTTCACTTTAGTGTAGCAGGAATGCATGTTTTTCCAACATATTTTGTAGTTGGGCCATATATAACCACATATGTTACAGTGGTCAGAGTTTCCTTAACAACAAAAAATGTGTTGGATAGTGGTGCTCTTTCTCTTACATTTTGTATAAATTGAGCCATAGGAGCCCCCAATGTGTTGATAGAGTATCTCTGTTGGAGTGTCGGTATTCGAAATACAGTAGGTCTTTTAAAAAAATAATAAAATACATATATATGTGTGTGTGTGT
>NW_017830232.1:0-374 GCF_001891065.2 Hippocampus comes
AGTTCCACATCCAAATAACTCCCACTAAAATCACGATATCGAAATTCTAAAGAATCGGTAAGAATCAATCCAACTTTTGCAAGTGTAAGTAGAATTACCAGAATTACGAGATAATTACCATACCTTTCAAAAAATTCTTTTGATCTAAGATAAATTTGGTAAAGCACAGGTGAAATCAAAAAGACCCCAAAACTAAGTGTTGTAAGGGTAAACCCTAAATTAAGTACAAGAAGGTTTATCAAATGAAAGCAACTTCCAATAATCAAATACAGAAGCCAATGTTTTTTTCCTTTAAAAAGGAAAAAAAACCCAACAATCTCAAATATCGGTGCCAGATAATCCGCGCATTCAAAAAGGTAAGTAGGTAATTTTAA
>NW_017830233.1:0-374 GCF_001891065.2 Hippocampus comes
AAAAAAAAAAAAGGACAATAGGCTCCAGTTACTCAGAGAAAACGTCATGTGTTGACTTAAGAGAAACAGGAGAGGAATACCGAATAATGTCCTCTGTTTGCTGCATGCGGAATATATGCATACACACGCAGCCGCTTTGAGCAGTCTTCCGTCGAGGCTTTTTCAGATGAGAGAGTGCACAGTAGTTGAACACAAGGTTAAACATTGGTATCACCCGTTGATTCTTCTCTCTGCAAAGGTTTACCATCACGTCAGCTTCTTCACACACACGGCAGAGAACTAGTAAGCGTATGTATCCAACCATTAGGGGGGCATCCAAGAAGTAATTGGCTTTGAATTATGCGTGACGGGTTTCTGACTTCAAAATGAAACGC
>NW_017830234.1:0-372 GCF_001891065.2 Hippocampus comes
ACACACACACACACACACACACACAGACAAACACTCACGCGTTACATTTGCTAATTGTACGTATTTACTATTTTATGTTCCTGTGTTGATGAACATTTGGAAAGTTGGAACTTCTGCTGTGTTTTTGACTTCAAGCTCAGCCTTGTGCGTTTCCATGGCGACAACAAATTCCCCATTTTACCTCAAAATGGTAAAAGTCTCGAAAAGCGAAGCACTGGGAATACTTTTAGGTCATCCAGAAAGTTTCAGTGTCACAACACTTCACTTTTTCTTGCTTGGTTCCAAATTGGATTGGATTGATTTTTTTCACCTCAAAATTCTAAAAGTCTCGAAAAGTGCATGTCACCTTTTCAACACGTTCTTCATCTGCAG
>NW_017830235.1:0-374 GCF_001891065.2 Hippocampus comes
CAACAAGGAAAAACAAGGAAAAAAAATGGCAGCGACTTCTCCAAATAGGGGACAAAAAAAAAAGTAGTAATAGTTGAGTTGGAGGCTCTGCTGCTAAAGATACCTGACATGGGTACATTGAGTGGATGTTAAAAATAGCTGTCCAGAACCGATAACAAGACTGCTGGGTGGTGTTGTAGTCACTTCTAAAAGGACACACTGCCAGCTCAACCTCCATCATCGGGTTTGATGAAAGCATTTTCTCACAGGTACGCATACCAATATTTGGTTAGCCTGTCGTAGAAAACCAAAATTGCAAGCCTGCTAGTAGACGAGAGCGAGTTACGTGTCTCACCATCGGAAGAGCGAGAACGGAAACGTCAGGTAGCTTTCCG
>NW_017830236.1:0-374 GCF_001891065.2 Hippocampus comes
AAATTGACTTGAACACCAGTACACAAAAGTGTCCAAATTAGCTCCCAGCTTCAGGTCTTCAGCTCACCCAAATCCAATCTTTAACCCAATCTGCTGCGTCTAATTAATGAACCCAACCAATCTGCTCAAAATCCACATCTACTCAGCGAGTTTTTCTTTTTATTTTGTATGTCAATTACAACATGAAAAGATGTTATGAAAGAAAAAATGGAAAGGGCTAAATGAGTGAAGGAAAACACGGAAGGAGACTACCTAAGTCTCACTGCAATTGCATCCTTTGTGGAAGTTCTGACGTTTTTCCAGGACCGGTAGTTGTTTGCAGCTGCAGCAGATGTGTTGTTGAGCAGTGGAAACCTCTTCACACCTCATTATGT
>NW_017830237.1:0-374 GCF_001891065.2 Hippocampus comes
AAAACTAGAGAGCGCAGAGTGATAGCCATCTATTGAGCCGCAGATATTCACCATCCCTCACCAGCAGTCGGCAGTGCTCACGAGTAACGACACTTATGCCCCAAGGGGTGGCGATTTTGGCCGTCCTGTCTGGGAGCAAATGTGTCTGAAGGACGCACGTCTGCATCCTCTTGCCGACACACGGCCGATTCCTGTCACTGGGCTGAGAGATAACCCGGTCCGTCCTTCACCTGAAGGTCGAGTACATGCCACGTGTGAAGTACCAAACGGACAAGTCTGCCTGCGTCCACTTCTGCCGTCAGTGAAAGGCTCCAGTTCAACATTGATTCCACACATGTGAAATGATTCCTGTTGGCAACCAACAGGACATTCAG
>NW_017830238.1:0-374 GCF_001891065.2 Hippocampus comes
CAGTTTAGGTCACTGGCGGAGCCCTGTGTATGTAAGTGTGTCTTCTTGTTAAATCTTAAATGTTTTTAAACATGTATTATTTCTTTTTCGGCATTATTTTTTTAAGTATTATAGAAGAGCGGATGGCAAACTCGTCAAAGTTTCATGTGATAACAGCATTTTAAAAGGTGAAACTTATCACAATAAAGCGTGAAAGTTATCACCTAAAAACTTGATAAGTTATCTCGTTATGTGAAAATTATGGTTTTAAAATGTGAAACATCGCATGATTTTACGTGAACAATGATAAGTTTGACTTCCGGTTTAGTCACTAGTCCAAAGTCAAAAGTTCCGGTGTTTAAGAAGATTTAAAAAGAAGACACTCATACCTACAG
>NW_017830239.1:0-374 GCF_001891065.2 Hippocampus comes
CAGGCGATTTGCTAACTCTCCAATTTACACCAGGCAGCCCGGCCCGCCACGGGGTTTGCGGGGTTCCCGGGATCTGAAGGTGGCTAGCACCACTGTTTGGCTTCGGTCGACGCCAGGTTTCCAAAGAATCAACCATGTCGGAGATGTCCGGTGGGATGCAGGATCGGTGACCAGGGATTCCATCGCGTTTGGCCGAGCTTGACGTTGCAAGCCGAATCCTGATACAAGCCGCCGTCGATCAAAGGTCTCGCTCCAGGATCTGCACCGTGTCCGATTCCGCCTTCTATGATTCCGTTTGCAAGAACGAATGCCGTAATACCCATCACAAGCTGGTGATGAACTCGCTGCAGCACCTCCGTTGTGAGGGCGCCGAC
>NW_017830240.1:0-374 GCF_001891065.2 Hippocampus comes
CCAAATATTTCTTCTTTTATTTCAGTTTTTTTGCACAGGCCCTTTTAAGAAACTCCACATAAATGTAACACGACAATACATATTTGTTTGCATTGATTCTTTTCCTGTGAGGAGAAAGCAACAAAACTTATGAAATTCTTGACCCAAATGCCAAATACAAATGTTTAACTGTATCCTGCGATGCTGTCGTCAGCTGTTTGCAGGAAAACACATACAGAGTATTATGTAATAGTAGCAATAATTGGGTTCTTTGCAAAAGGGACAGACAGATAATCAGGGGTGCGCCGGTGCGCATGAGGACTGAATACTTCGCTCCAGTTCAAGCCTGACATCGCGCATTTGCGCACTACAAATAGGTCAGGAAAGCCTCAATT
>NW_017830242.1:0-374 GCF_001891065.2 Hippocampus comes
ATTAGCAGCGATACATTTGTTAGATTTTAGCGTGGAGGAATGTAGCCAACACATTTCAGAGACAAAGACGAGATGTTTTCGTCTATTTTTAATGATGGGAAAATAACATTTAAATATGTGTATTGTGCCATCTGTGCTCCAGGTGGGGCCAGAATCACATTTAAACATTTGGACGGTTGCGTAAAGAAGATCCCTAGGCCTCCCTTTCTTTAATTAGCTACATTCCAATAGACCAACTCTTTTTTTCCCCCCACGTTTCACTCTGTTGGCCCTTTTGCTGCATTTCAACGTGTTTTCCCAAAACACGCAAAAATACTGCCAAGAAAACGACAAACACCCAAAACAAACTATCAGCAAATCTATCCTGAGAAAAA
>NW_017830243.1:0-374 GCF_001891065.2 Hippocampus comes
CCGAAAACCTGCAAAACACATGAAATCGACATGTGAAAAAAAGTGCCTGGTGCAACGCCAATGCTAATGTCTTGACGTTTTTTTCCCTAGAGAGAGATTCCACTGTAAAACCAATCACAAGCATTATGCAAATTGTATGCAAATGTGTCCCACTTAACTGTGCTAACACAATCAGCTTGTTGTGTGTGTACTGCTTCCTAACCTGTCGTCCCTTTTTGTTTGTTTTGGGGAACAAAAAAATGCCCCCCCCCACGTTTAGAAAAAAAAACAGTGCCGTTTTATTTATTTACAAAATGTTAAAATGTTTTTTTTGTTTCCTATAGTACTTCAGGTTTATTGTAAAATAATGTTTTAATGATCAGATCATCTTTGTT
>NW_017830244.1:0-374 GCF_001891065.2 Hippocampus comes
ACAAGTGCAGGGCTCGCTTCGCCGCTTGCTAGCTGATGCTATTTAATAGCTACGCGCTGGGCTTGCATTGTTAGCCCGAGACAAACGTTGGCATTGTCGGTAATGTCCGGATGACATCGTGTTTGACACTTTGTACGTGTGCTGGTGAGATTTAGGTTGATGATGTCAATGACGATGATGATCACAAGTGTGTCCGTTCCGGTCCGCTAGCATGACGGCTAGGCACTTAGCTCGATGCTAACGAAGCCGACACATGGCGGCAGACAGAAAAGCAGCCTCGCGTCACCTCGCCTCCTCCACCCGGGGTCGAACCGTCTGGCCCGGCGGCGGAAGTTGCTCGGCGAGCGGGGACCAAAAATGCCGCAAAGCCGCGG
>NW_017830245.1:0-374 GCF_001891065.2 Hippocampus comes
AAAAAAAAAAAAGGCTCAGAAAATAATTTAATAAGACAGAGTGCGAAAAAAAGCCGTGTCTCATATATATATTGAGTGGAAAGAAGCAGCGGGAATAATAGCTTTTAGCGCTTTTTTTGATGCTTGTGTGCGTCGTGAGTGCATTGATCCTTCCTCTTCTTCCGCCCCAGACGTGCGCGTACTCGTCTGCTGACGTGCGCGTGTGTTTACAAGTGAGTTTGAACGAGTGCCAGCAGCGAGGCAATCGGGAGGCATGGTGGACAACTCCGGCAGTAGTAAGGCGCAAATGGTGAGTAGTGCTCTCCCCTTTGGGTTCCTCTGCATTCCCGTTTGCTTTTACAAATAAACAAGACAAAAAACCGGGCGGAAAAAAA
>NW_017830246.1:0-374 GCF_001891065.2 Hippocampus comes
TAAAGGAACATTTAAAACACGAGTAATTCAATGATAGCACAATTCAACAATATAAATTCGGGAAGTTTTTCCCTAAATGGAATCTCATATTACAAGGTATTTATACCCGTCGCAATTGGGAATATAGCCGTTAAGGTTGTAAGTATCTATGATTCGAGATTCGAGTTATTGTCTCCTACAAATCTTGCAGATATACGAGTAAATGGAACGGCTTACGATAGTGTTGCCTCGTTAATCAATGTCTTGAAAGGAGTTGTATTTGATTATCCAAATATTAGCGCAACATTAGAATCAGAAATAAACCAAATACGTAACGATGTTCAAATATTTAAAAAAGACATTGTAATAAATGGAGAGGCACATAAATATTACCA
>NW_017830247.1:0-374 GCF_001891065.2 Hippocampus comes
TATAATCCGCAGGGAAATGCTCCTGAAGAATCCCTACAATGAAGATTTAGATAGTCATGGTATTGGCGACAATTATGAGATGGCTCTAAAAATCAATGGAAAATCCCAAAAGTTACATGTTTTACGGACCGTAGGCTTTTACCACCACAAGGAAAAAAGCAATCGTCAACCAAAACACAAAAGTTATTTGCTACGCTGCAAGAGCTTGGAAGGTTCTATTAGAAAACTTCCTTATTTTGGGTTTAACAATCGGCTTTATTTTATATGGTCCCTTATAGGAAATGGTTTGGCTTTTTTCGTAAGAGGGCATTTTAAATTATGGTGGGCCAATACCAAAGTACTGCTTCTTGCCATTAAAAATCTATTCGTACTGT
>NW_017830248.1:0-374 GCF_001891065.2 Hippocampus comes
TATGTTTTTATGCTATATTCAAATCCAAACATAAAGTCCACAAACTAAGAACTATCTGTGGTTTGCATATTGCATGAGTCAAACTACATTATGCATCCTCAAGGTGTTTCTTCAGCGATAACATTTATTGTAACCTGAATTCAATCATTGTTCTGTTTATGACTAGTACCATAACAGTTATTTTATCACTTCAGCTTTCAATGGTGAATTGTAACACTTTGAGAATGATAAAAATGTTTCTTGCTCTCAATTGTGAATATGTTGTTTTTCTTACTTTTATAAGGGCAACATATTTGACCTAGAAAATGTTGGTTTGGCAGAGCCTTACTGATGGAAATGATAAACATTCTTTCTTGGCTATACAGTACAATACA
>NW_017830249.1:0-374 GCF_001891065.2 Hippocampus comes
CTTATCCTATTCAGGTAGCTGGAGTCGTTCCCATTTGAGTTCGAGTGAAAGGCACACGACAGCCTGGACTGGTTTCTGGTCAAACACATGATATAATTATTACGATTGTTTCGTTCATTTAAAAAAATGTTGATTGATGTACAGCACTTTGTTTTAGTTATTTTTTTAACGTGCGTTTTAAATAAAGACGAGTTATCTATCGGCCTAGCTAAACAGCGACACGATTTTTAAAGGTACATACTGTATGTGACACTGTTAAATATGTGTTAGACTTGATATTATTCAGCTATAAGTTTCCTTGAGCTGCTATAAAGGTAATTACTGTAAGTGAATTGAGAAAAAGGGTTTTGAGCATCTTATTCGATGGTCTAACC
>NW_017830251.1:0-374 GCF_001891065.2 Hippocampus comes
TTGGAGGGCTGTTATAAACAAGCCATACACGAATTTGCTAAAAGGACGGAGCCCTCTATTGGGAAAAAAGGCTATCCTACAAACAAAATCAAATATCAAATCCACCAATCCGGCATGTTGCATAAAACACCGCCATCATGAAGATCTTTTCTTATCACCTGTAAAACAATTTCACGAAAACCAGATGCGTATATCCACCATTTCACACCAGTGTTAGGGTGTTCAAAGTATAGCTTTTCAAGCCATAATGAAGAAAATAAATCCAAATGATCTCTCTGCCCCTGCTTACATGCACGAGTACACTCAATCCCATCACAAGGATAATCACATTATAATCAGATGAGAGGATCCATTGTGATAAAAAAAAAAAAAAA
>NW_017830252.1:0-374 GCF_001891065.2 Hippocampus comes
GCCTCACCAACCATGAACCTCACCGCACGCCACTGTCTCAGCCAATACCCGAAATCCCTCATTGAAAAGTCCCGCAATGAAAATGTCAACAAAAGTGATGAAAAGAAACAAACCATGGAGGCTTAGTTGAACGAAACGGAAGTGAGTGCTCAAGAGCTCACCATGCCTCTCCACCAATGACCTAGTGGAAGAAAATGTGCTAGACTATAAAATGAGTTCTGAACCGAGAGAAATGTCAGTCATGACGAAAGCCATTGCCATCCATCCGACAGTGTTATGCCGTATGTATCAGCACTTGTACCAAAAGCAAACATGGATTTTCTACATGGTTACAGAGTGGTGCATGAAACTTCAACGTTGATGTGGTTTAAAGC
>NW_017830253.1:0-374 GCF_001891065.2 Hippocampus comes
GGGGAGGTGACGCTTTGGCCTGCCGGGCCTTGAACATGACCTGGGAAGAGTGCCGCGCACGTTCATACAAAACATTGCGGCCGCGTGGCGGCCCCCGTCGAAATGAGGGTCGGACCGTTGCACTCCACTCGGGTGCTAATCGGTCACGTGATGACAACATTTCCTTCTTTCGGTGAGACACATTTTCGGATTCGCTTTTCTCTTTCTTCTTCCTCTACTCTGTTGTCTCTGTGCCAGGCTTAGAATAGTTTGGGCGTCTTCATCAGCGTTAGTTTTCACTGCGCTGTTTTGATTCGTTTTCAGAGCAAGCTTGTTTGTATCCCCCTCAAGCTTTATTTTAGTTTAGCTGTTTTTATTTCGTTGTTGATAAATGT
>NW_017830254.1:0-375 GCF_001891065.2 Hippocampus comes
AAAAAAAAAAAAAAAAAGAAATACTACCACTGTTTTCACTGCTGATATTTTTTTATTAAGTCTACAAGATAACTGAAGAAACACAATTCGTCTGCTTAAAATCATGCTACAGTAAAAAGGATGCATCTCCACTAAAAGATGAGAGTGATGCGGGTGTACATAAAACAACCGAGTTTCATGAGTTTGTGTAGCTATGACCTAATTATGATATTGATAGAGGTCATTTTAAGATAAACAGGATGGTACAAAGTTTGAAAGTTACACATCAACATTTCTGTTTAAAAGTAATGTTAATTAAACATCTGTATTTCCACTTGAACAACCAAAGCATTGGTTGGAGAGTAAGTCATTTTTCATGTTCATTTTCAAGTGACA
>NW_017830255.1:0-375 GCF_001891065.2 Hippocampus comes
AAAAAAAAAAAACTGATTTGAGCAGCAACCGCGTCGTAATATTTGTGTGATAAATACCATACATAACCCATAACACAGACAATACCGAACCCTTGGCGCCCAACATATCTATTTTTCACTTACTGATGGTCTCTTAGAATCCGGACAGCTTTTGTGAAATATTTCCCGAGAGAATCTAAATCGCCATATAATTTCCAAATACGTTTCACACAATTGTTTTGTTTCCGGCTGTTTGTTGCACCACTTGAACAGAATATTTTGCAGAACAAAAACGATCACGCTTGCATAACAATAAAGTCCAGTAATAATACATTGTTATTAATATTATTAGTACAGTATTGACCTTAACAAATATAGTAATGTCAATGGTTATAA
>NW_017830256.1:0-375 GCF_001891065.2 Hippocampus comes
AAAAAAAAAAATGTCACTACAATATGAATATATTAAAACAATAAAACATTCCTCAAAGGGTGAATGTCAGCAGTTAATGACGCAGCCTAAGATTGACCGTCTCTTATGTGTGGTTTTAACATTCCCAGGTGTGAAAAAACAACTTCACGACAATAAAACGATTGGACACTTTGAAAACAAGTTACAATGTGGACAAATTCTGCAAGCAAGCATTAGCATCTGATAACATTAGCCGCAGTTGCCAAAAGCTTCAAATTCTTAATCATTCATGTCTTTTCGCACTGCACTTGCTTTTCTTGGTCTTCGCCACATGGCAGCGCGAAAAAACGGTAGTGTAAGCTTGTCCATATTTGGAAGTGCTTGTATTTTTTTTTT
>NW_017830257.1:0-375 GCF_001891065.2 Hippocampus comes
AACTCTAATCTATTTAAAGTTAGGGCTGCATGATATTGGGAAAAAAAAACATGCAATCTGGCATATTATTACGAATTTAATTGGGTTTTCGTTCCATCGCAATTCAGCAGCATCAAAAACTCAGCTTCTCATTTGTTGCGCAAAACGTCAGGCAAATTAAACACATATGACTTGGTCTCGTGAAAAACAATGAAACCTGACATTTTCATGAATTTATGGCTTTGGTTACCATGACGACCAGGGGCTGAACTGGAGCATGCGACGAAGCTGCTGTAATGAGGGGTTCGTTCACAAGAAAATGCTGACAATATCTTGCTCATTTATTACAATATGAGAAGAAGAAATTTTGGTACAGATTTTAGCAATCATCATAGA
>NW_017830258.1:0-375 GCF_001891065.2 Hippocampus comes
AAAAAAAACACGTAAAACGGGAGTCGGTGGGGACTCCGTTTTCTCAATTAGCGCTAACGACGGCCGCTTTGTTGACTTAAACGTTTACAAATGAACTCAGTCTGTCGCAATGAAGTTCACAAGATGGACTGGAGCGTCACTTTGGAAGGCAGAACTCTGCCAAGGATATCTGGCATATCATACACTCGAAGCTGAAAGTCAGACGGTCCGAAACGTCGAAAAAGTCAGCGTTGAAACCATTGTCACGACAGCGAGACTTCAGCTTAGTGAGCAGTTGAAGTATGTGGTGGTTTTAAAACTTGGGGGCTGTGAGCTGGAGTTTGGGGGTCCGCAAAATAACTTGCGCGGACATAATCGAGAACATGCAAACTCCAC
>NW_017830259.1:0-375 GCF_001891065.2 Hippocampus comes
AAACCACGCCTGCAAATTTTGTGGCATGAAGTTAGACATTCACCGATGGCTTTTTGTTTGGGAGCCTCTCTGGTTTTTTTTTCCCTCACCACGATCGTGCACAGGAGATCTGCCTAATGTGCCGAGCGAACACAAAATTAGGTCTTTTGGTGAATCTGAACCGAGCGTGAGTCGGAATGTTATTTTCAGCCGGGCCTCACTTCCACCTGGCCCTCCAACTGTGAGAGTCGAGGCCCAAAAGAGCTTAAGTTGGCGTGTTCTATTTTTAGCCGCGTTAGCATCCGATGATGCATCCTTGACCCCCCCACCCCCTCCCCCCGACTGCTGCTGACGAGGTGTCGTGCCAGCGCCCAAGCCCCGGATGGCCTGGCGCAC
>NW_017830260.1:0-375 GCF_001891065.2 Hippocampus comes
TTTTCAGGCAGAGCGTTGACCGCGTGTCGGTTTGATGAACGATGACGTCACGCCAGCAACTTGGATGTGACGTAACGCACACAAATCCGCAGCCTCTCATTCCCGTGGCCGTTCCACGCGGCCGCGCAGGCTGCGAGTGGACGCGACGTGCGTCTCGACGCGGCAATGCAAACTGTGTGAGTTGCATGCGGAGAGCAACACTGCCACCGTGTGGATTAACTGAGGTATGACATCCTCATGTCCTGTTTTGTTTTGGTTTTTCCCCTCACATTCATACATGCTCATAAAATGCAAGAATTATTATTTCTTTAGAAAAAACACATTCTATCAGAATATTACTTACTGATGACACAGCATCAGGAGCAACTGGGGGTT
>NW_017830261.1:0-375 GCF_001891065.2 Hippocampus comes
CTGAGCTGAAGAGTGAACTTGATGTGGGGAACTTTGCGGAGGAGTTCACGGGGATGGATCCAGTCTACTCTCCAGCGAGCACACCGCCGAGCACTGACCGCCTCTTCCAGGTCAGTCCTTGTTGACCAAATTAGGAGCTGTAAAATAACAGCCCTCGCCAATATAAACTACCGTACTCACAAAAAGATGAGGCTACTTGGCTTTCGGATGAAATTTGCACATTAATCTAAAATGAACCGTTACAGGTGAACTTAAGCCGGGTAAACTTTTAAATGAACATGTCCAACTAACTATTGAATGTTTGAGTACTTTTTGCACAACTTCCCGCTATCTTCCAAGCAGGTGAAATCCTTTTTGTGAGTAGTGTCAAAAATA
>NW_017830262.1:0-375 GCF_001891065.2 Hippocampus comes
CCCCGCTTCCACTTTTTATGCTAAGCTTGGAGCCTGCCGGCGTTGGCTTCATTTTTAATGCGCCGTCGCCGGCGTTCGCAGTCCCTCTCATCTGGCTGACGGGATGTAAGCCAAAGCATGCGTGCTTTCCCAAACGTCAGTCCGCCTCCTTTTGCGGACGAGCCACTTTGAACCACGCCACCCCAACCCCCGCCCCCCTGCCCCTCCGAGTGTGCCTTGTTCAACACGGCCAGCCTTTGCAAACAGCGTGAGTGTAACGTCGGCTTTGCTTCAAACCCAGCGGACCATCTGTGAATGAAAACAAGGTCTTCAGGTCGAGCCAGTCTGGTCAAACCCTGCCTATCTCAATTTGCTATTTCCACAATGTTTTTTTTT
>NW_017830263.1:0-375 GCF_001891065.2 Hippocampus comes
AAGGCCAACAGCTTTTTATAAGCAATGGAGAGAGGCAGGAGCCAAACTGACAATAACTGCTGCCCTACATCAATTATTGGATACATATCCATCACTTGCTGACTTATATGTGACCCCAGGCGCCTGCCAGCTCAAGTATTGACCGGCCAACTCTCCCCAGTTCAAGTGACAAGTTCCATTTGCAATCACATTTATTAAACGGCTGTTTGAATGAATGAGGGTCTAGGCCAGCCCTCACTGCTACCCCACCTTCAAATCTTATTAGTCTGAATGCCGCCAAAGAATGGATAAATGTGTGATGCCACTAGATATAAGTAACAATGTAATGGATTTCTGCCTTGCCTAAAACTTGAGTGCATTGTACCGAGCGACAGA
>NW_017830264.1:0-375 GCF_001891065.2 Hippocampus comes
ACATTGTTAGTTAGTTTATTTAATGATGTTGAGAGAGATGGTTTTTTTGATTTTGAGGATTATTTTGGGAGCATTACAATAGAGGACTTCCAAAATCCGAAATTGATCAACAACGATTATTTTAAAAGAAGCCTAAGCTCATATATTAGATATTACTTCGTGGGTTCAAGTTTTTTGAATTACACAAAAGAGAATTTTGAAGAAGAACAAAAATACATTCAAGACAACTTGAAAGGAGAGCTTAAGGAATATGCCTTGACAAAGTTAATACATGATTATTATAAAAAGGGGTTCGGTCAAGGAAAGGTTGATGGGCAATTCGTTGAAGATTTTATCAGTAAACATAAAAATACAGTATCTAATTCTTCTTACATA
>NW_017830266.1:0-375 GCF_001891065.2 Hippocampus comes
TTTTTTTTTCCATACATCTACAGAAACTTTATGAAGTAAAAGGAAACTGAGTTTTCAGGTTAGTCCTAAAGGCATTTCATGGGGTTGAGGTCAGGGCTCTCAAATTTTTCCACACCAAACTCATCCAAGTTTCCCTGAGTGGTTGAGGCTCCTCTTGATTGATGGAAGGTTTGTTCCTTCCATTTGTTTTCTCATGTGTGCGGTCATATTTGACTTCTAAATATATACTTCCCCACAAACTTCACATCTAAAGCATTATTCTCACGTGTTCCAGGTTGAGAATCTTATCGTTACAATTGTGAAGATGAGTTTCTGTAGATTTTTATCCATGTAGTGTTAAAAGAAGGAACAAGCAAAACATCCATTTTAAAATAT
>NW_017830267.1:0-375 GCF_001891065.2 Hippocampus comes
ACGCCACCTGTTGCCACGGCATTTACACTTCCATCTCCTTCACAAAGCGGGTTATTTCCTGTAACACTTACACTAAGGTCGGACTCTCCATCTGGTATCGTTACTGTTTCAAAAGTAATACACCCATTAGCATCTGCAACCGTCACAGAGTAAGTCCCAGGTAATAGGTAAGTATTAACGGTTGTAGTCGCACCATTGCTCCAAAAGATACTGTAGGGAGTGGTACCACCACTGATATTGACTACAGCACTGGCATCGCATCCGCCTGGGCATGCGGGAGGTCTTGCGTCTATAGAAATTTCTAAGGCAGCAGGAATAGTAATGCAGTCTACACTTAAACAGTTATTTGCATCCGTTAAAGTTATACAGTAAAAA
>NW_017830268.1:0-375 GCF_001891065.2 Hippocampus comes
ATTATTTGCTGGCGATTGGTTGTCGTTTTTCGAACATGAAGCTTTTTCTCCCGTCGCGAACGTCAAATCGTGGCCAATCGGCGCCCCAAGGGGTGCTGCGGCGACGGCTTCGACGTTGTCAGAGGTTGACGTCGAGCTCAGGTGGATTTTTGTAGTTTTCTGACCCTGAGCCACGCTAAACTTGTTTACACGAAGCGTTGGAATGTCCCGAAAGTCAATGCCACTTCCACATTATTGAGAAAAAGGATGTGGAAGTCGCTCGTATGCGCGGCAAACGGCGGCCGTACTCAACAAGGCGACCGTCGGTGAGCGGTGGGTGGATCGGTTGTCCGTGTGCGCTCTGCCATTGACTGGCGAGCAGTCCCGGGTTTGTCC
>NW_017830269.1:0-363 GCF_001891065.2 Hippocampus comes
CCCCCCCCCCCCCAACACCCCACCTTGCTATCGCACGCTACAGTAAGCGCCCGGCTTCGGAAATCAATAAACGTGCATTTTCAAAAACAACGGCGGCCGCTATATTACGCGCCGAACAAAAAGGAGAGGCCATTAACGGCATGCCGAGATTCATCATACGCAGAGTTATAAATTCAATTTTGTGAATTGCCGGTCAATGCGCACCCGCCCTCCCCCGGGAACAATAGATGATATACAACCCAATTGGCTCAATCAAATAAGTAAAGGCGATGGGCGATCCTGGGCCCACCTGCCCCTCTAATCACATTACGGCCGCGTGGGCCGATCAAACAGGAACACACACACACACACACACACACACAC
>NW_017830270.1:0-375 GCF_001891065.2 Hippocampus comes
CCGAAAAGGAAATCTAGAGTCGAAGGGAATTTTGGCATGGGTGAGAAGGCATGACTCCTTCTTGTGACTGGCTACAAGTCAGTGCTTAGATCATTCTGAAGCGCCCAAATTATATCGCTGTTTTGAAAATATATGGCGATTATATTTGTTTCCGGCATTTCAAAAATCCATTTTCTTTGCTTGACAGACAACCATGACAGGGCGTAGTAGGCCAATGTCAGCTGGGTTCGGCCCGAACTCCCCTTTGACCCTAACAAAGACAAGTTACCTGTCAGGTGTGTGCTTTCGAGTTTTATTACTGCAGTAAAATTTTGGGGGTGGGGGGTGTTGATATCTTGGTGGTTTGCATGGCAATGATTGCATTTTTTTTTTTTT
>NW_017830271.1:0-375 GCF_001891065.2 Hippocampus comes
CAAACGCAGACTGGTGACGTCACCACAAAAAGCTCCATTTATTTAATGAATTCTGTGCACTATTGTTGCAGCATACTGTTGGGAACTGTGCGTTCACAATGGAAGGTAAATTACAAGGCAAATTACGAGTCTCTAAAAATTCATCACTAGTTCCCAATCAAGAATTTCTGCACAAACCAGGATTCCATTCACTGCAAAAGTTCTCTACAAAGCTTCCCAAGGGAAAAAAAAATCCAATTGGAGCCAACATAATGGACAACTAAATCAATACAGTATTGGCTTTTTTTCTCCCGCCCAAGCCAGTTTGGATGTCACTCAAGCCCAACTTTTTTTGTAACCTCAACGATAACAAATCACTCTCGCTTTCTCTCTCTC
>NW_017830272.1:0-375 GCF_001891065.2 Hippocampus comes
CAATCGGGGCACGCGAAATGACCGTGATTATTATAGAAGGGATATTGCCAACCATATTTGGTTGATGGGAGAGGACGGTGAATTAAAATGTCAGGAATGTCCCATTAAAGTTGAAGATGAATGGAATGATGGAGATGATGAAAATACTATCATAATTGATGAAAATGGCATTGATATTAATGTTGAGGATGAACGAGATTCATTTGAACTTAAAATAAATGAGAACGGAATTGAAATGAAAGCCGAAGAGAAAAACAATCAATAATACAATTGGTCATCTGTTTTCAACAATTCGGAAATCTTTAATACACATACAAGACAATAAACACGAATTTTATATTGAATTTTTCAGTATACCATAAAATAGAAACTTTA
>NW_017830273.1:0-375 GCF_001891065.2 Hippocampus comes
CCATCTTTAGCATCTATAGGCAGTTATACAGGTACACCTTTTTAAGGGTTGATTTTCAGAATGTGCCACAGGGCTCCATCCCCATCCCCTGCAATTTGTGCATACGTGTTCTTCCTGCATTTTTGGGACAGGTGGAAAGCTCTCCCAGTCAGTTTGCGGACCCCAATGTGTACGTGTGGAACATGGACAATGGTGAGCTGACCCGACTGGAAGGCCAAGTGGCGCCACCTACACACCGCAACGCGCACTGCGCCGACTACGTTAGCATCAGACAGCAGGTGATGCGCAGCTGTGTACTCTATAACAAGAAGCTTTAGCGCCCATTGACGTCAAAAGCGATTGGTTCACTTCTCTTGTCCCATGTAAATCCGCTTC
>NW_017830274.1:0-375 GCF_001891065.2 Hippocampus comes
CATCAAGCACAACTCTGTGTGTGGAAGTGGTGCTAGCGATGTGTGCAATTCAGAGGTATTTCTAGTGTTCGAGTATTGATGCGATTCTGAAATAGAAAAACAAACAAAATAAAAACGGTAGGTGATCTTATGTTAAGGCACTGTCTGCACTTATTTTGACATTACGGAGATTTGTTGATGATAATAAATAAACAAAACACCGACAAAAAACTGCGTATTAGCGTTCCAACATGGAGCATGCAACTTACCGTTGAAAGATTTGAATACTTTTTCCACCACTGGGAGGCAATAACTATAGCTACACATCAGCTAGCAGCGGACGACAGCTGAAGGCTAAACCCGCCGACGCTACACAACAGCGAAAGAAATACAGCC
>NW_017830275.1:0-375 GCF_001891065.2 Hippocampus comes
ATTTGACACCAATTTCAAATGAATTCAGTTCTTCAGGTTCCAATATTTTTTTAAGCCCGTGGGCACCAAAGGCCCCTAAAATGATAGCTATAATACCCAAGGTCAATCCTGTACGTAAAATTGTTTTATTCATAACTTTTTTAAGCTAATAAGATTGAAAATATAACAATTTGATACCTTCGTTTTCGTTATTGTAAAAGTAAGCAAATCACATGGTGCGCAACATTTTATTATTGGGAGCTGGCAAATCAACCTCGTATTTGATTGATTATTTTCTTGAAAAATCCGCTTCGGAAAAGCTTCATTTGACCATTGGCGATCTTAATCCCCAAAACATCCCGGAAAATATCTCAAAACACCCACAGTGCACCGTAC
>NW_017830276.1:0-375 GCF_001891065.2 Hippocampus comes
AAAAAAAAAAGACATCTCCATGTCACAACTTACAATTGCTCTCCATGTGCTGCTCAAAAAAGGAGTGGGAAGAAGAAAATGCATTAATCCCGCCCCGAGCTCACGTTTATATTACAAGGCATACATACCTACTAACTTTCGCATCCCGAAGGGTTCACTCACACATGTACAACTCATACTATTATAGATAGCAGTTTAAGAAAATGTATATTACATGTAGTTATTATATATTTCAACAATAATTACATACCAATAATGCTAATGAAAATAATATATAACAACATGGTAAACAACGAGCACACTAACAAAGGTAAGGAGCCAGTGACTGAGCAGTTAACGCTAAGCTCTGTCCTCCTTGTACTGCGACCAGACCAT
>NW_017830277.1:0-375 GCF_001891065.2 Hippocampus comes
GTTCTGTCACCCCCTAGTCATGTTCATATACATTCTTGATTCATAGAAATATGCAAACATCAATCTATATACACATTTTCCTTCATTTTCCAAAGGACTCTTCTTGCTCTCGGTTTCCGCATTGACTTAAAAGACGAATGTACAGAGGAGGGCGTCCACTTCATGCGAGTCTCCAACAGGTACGGTTCATTCAAGCTCCGAGGTTTTAATGTTACTCCTTGTTTTTTTTCTCCAAAGCAGTTATTCCCCATCACTCATGTAAAATATGTGTTGACTCAATAAAAGCGCATAGCACTGCTTTTTCGTAATCTGTGGTCTCCAACGTGTCAGGTATGAGCAGCCAGGTGGCTACAGACCGGCTCCGATAGATATGAG
>NW_017830278.1:0-375 GCF_001891065.2 Hippocampus comes
CAGTTGACCAGCGTGCCACCTGTTTCACATATTGCCCTTTAAAAACATATATGCACAAACTGATGTGACGTTACATGTGGCAAAGAAAAATATGAATATGTGCACTACCACTTTACACAAACAGTATAGATCAGTTCACTCAACTTTTGTCATTTGCACACAATAATACATGTTAGGAAATAGTGGCAAATTATAACAGCAAAGTAGTCAGTTGCACAAAGCCTGTTTAGGCCTTTTTGTATGAAATGGTTTCAATACAAGAAATGCTCAGTTTAAATTTAAATTAATACGTGTTTGAAATTACCCCACTGAAAATGCTTCTACACAATAAAATACAGTTTGCTGCTGTGCATGGTGTGGATTTAACAAATAAAG
>NW_017830279.1:0-375 GCF_001891065.2 Hippocampus comes
ATCAGTTCTGTGGTGTCTATTACTACAACTTCTTCAAATATTAAGTAAAATTCTATATCGTCTTTATATTCTTTTTTTTTAAGTGCTATAAGACTTAAAAGCGGGACATTCATCGCCTGAAGCCACTGAGCAACATGAAATTTATCAAGCATGTCTATAAAGTGTAGGGCCACAAAAGTCCCAATAGCACGTGTCCGAAAATCACAGAAACGCTGCCATTTTTGTTTGAATTGTCTATTTTCAGGTCACGTTGGTAAATTTCGGGTGCCTTTAGAAAATGTTTCTACCAATTGCTGCCAAGTTGGAACCGCATGTACCAGCCCAATAGGCAGAGGCAAATTGCAAAAAAAAAATATATATATATATATATATATA
>NW_017830280.1:0-375 GCF_001891065.2 Hippocampus comes
CCCCCCTTCCGCCGCCAGGTGAGCGGGGAGGGCTCGCGGCCCGAGTCTCCCTCTGCAGCTCTTTCTGCTCCAGCTCGCCTTTGCTTAGCTGTCAGCGGCATCTTCACCCCCCGCCCCTTGAAGGCCGCCCATGCCTGGGGCTCGGAAGATCAACACACGCACGCACGCGCGTGCGCACACGCACTTCTCCTCATGCTCCTCCTCCTCCTTCCGTGCTTTTAGCGATTAATCCAACTATTGATCACCGTCAAACTCAAAGCCGGGAGGCTGCAGGCATCCTGGTTGATGCCCAAACAGCATTGCGGCATTAGCGGCCCGCACACAAGTTTGACCCGAGTGTCACTTTTCGCAATTGTTCAAAGTGATGCCTTAAGT
>NW_017830281.1:0-375 GCF_001891065.2 Hippocampus comes
ATATAAATCAAATGTCTAGAGTCCAATTTCACAAAACAAAAACATGAGCATGACCAAAGACAAAATCATATAAATACAAGGCGAGAGACTAGGGAGCAAAAATGACAATGATGAGATCGAGAGGTCAAGAAAACAACACTTGAGCAAGAGCAACAACAAGGTCAAGAATCCGACGGAGACGTGGCGCTTGGGAAGTCCTTAAATACATGGCTTAACAACTTGATGATCGAAACGGCAGCGGGTGTGCACACTGGAGGGAAAGCCCTCTGCTGCCACCTGCTGGAGACGCACAACAACAGGACCATGACAAGGACTTAATAATGTCAAGGCTCAAAATTTTGAGGTTCTTCTGATTCCTACTACTGTGTTAATTAA
>NW_017830283.1:0-375 GCF_001891065.2 Hippocampus comes
CGCCATAAAAAGGCACGATAAAAATCGCTTTTGAAAAAGATAGACCCTGACGGTACCGTCAGGGTTTTTTTTATCTTAGAACCATGACATTGGACCAACTGCACAAACTGTTTTTAGAGCATCCCAAAGCTTTCACCGATACTCGAAAAATTGATGGTAACGGCATTTTCTTTGCCCTAAAGGGACCCAGTTTTAATGGTAATTCCTTTGCGCAACAGGCATTGGAAAAAGGAGCTTCGTACGCTGTGGTCGATGAGAAAGAACAAGCGAGGGACAATCGTTTTATTTTGGTCGACGATGTGTTGCAGACCCTTCAAAAACTGGCCGTTTTCCATAGAAATCATGCTACGGCCAAAGTCATTGGGCTAACCGGAA
>NW_017830284.1:0-375 GCF_001891065.2 Hippocampus comes
TATCTCACCTTAGGCGTATTGGCGATTCGGCACCTCTACAAAAACCGGAAATCGATTCGCACTAAACCTCTGTTCTTTTTGAGGGATACGACCATGGCCCTGGCCATTATCTACTTTGTATTTCATCTTTTTTGGGGCATGAACTATTACCGCTTGCCCATACATGAGAAAATGGGTTTTACGGCTGACTACTCCAAGGAAGAGCTCATTGGTTTTTCGGCCGAACTTATAAAAAAAACCAATGCTGTTCATCTTACGTTGACCAACGACAGTTCTGCTGTTGAAATCCCTTATGATACAAAAACTGTTTACGACAAAACAATTAAGGGCTATGGGTTGGCGGCATCTTTTGTTCCTGAGCTGACGTATAAAAAC
>NW_017830285.1:0-375 GCF_001891065.2 Hippocampus comes
CCCCATGGAAGATGGAGACTGCTGGGCATTGGGACAAAGGGGTGCAAATGACTGCAGGGCCCGAGTTGTCCAGCGTTGACCTCCTCCAGTCGCCCCACTGTTTAACAGTTCCAGAACCAGGACCAACTGTCTCCCCCGTCCCTCCACATTTCTTACATCTTGTTTTTATTCCCTTGTTAGGCCCCCAAGCAACACTGTCCTGCGCCCAAAAAGCCAAAAAGGTTAAAACCATGTCAATGACTTTGCTGTCTCGTCCTATTGTGGCCCGATGAGCTGTTCCAAATCATTTGTTTCATTGAAGCTTTCAGGACTGTGGTTAACTGGTGACCAGTTTGGGGCATGGGGGGTCAATTTGGATATGCCGGGGATGGGTGA
>NW_017830286.1:0-375 GCF_001891065.2 Hippocampus comes
TCTCTCTCTCTCTCTCTCTCTCTCTCTGTCCCGTGCTTCACTGTTTCTCTACTACACATTCAATCATGGATTAACCAGGAGCTTGAATGTACACTGAAAAGCTACAAATGAATTGCCCCTTGAGGGCAGAAATAAAGTTGTCTGAATCTAAATACAAACAGTACTTGAACACAAGCTGCAGCAATGCCTCCAGACTGAGTATCAACCATACAGGCATATATTCTTTCCACTCTGCGAAAAACATCTACTGTTACTGTAGTTGTTTCATTATCAAATCTACGGGTTGCATGTCGATGTATTTTAATGCGCCCTCCCTGTTGGTGAAGGTATGCAAATTAGAAGTGCAACAATATCGTGTAGAGAATTATTTTCGTT
>NW_017830288.1:0-375 GCF_001891065.2 Hippocampus comes
TTATTGCTATATTTTACATACCAGGAATAGCCGCTGATTTCATCATTGTGCCTCAAACAAGATTATGAGTGACGTGCAAATCCGTCACTAAAAACTGATTGATGCACACAGGTAAAAAGTCAAACGTTTGCAGTACCGTATATTAGCCAGCAGCATATCGACTATGCTGATGTTGAAATATTGCATGTTGCTTTTAACAATGCACTAGACAAGAATTGCGTAGCGTTTTAGTTGAATGACAAGTAAATATGGCCAAGGTAATTGTGGCATTCTCTGGTTTACTGTTCGTAAAAGTAAAAGCCTAATTATTTAGATTTTGTGGGGGGGAAAAAAGAGACCAATAATTAAATTACCGTAATTCATCTTTCAATGATC
>NW_017830289.1:0-373 GCF_001891065.2 Hippocampus comes
ACACACACACACACACACACACACACGCGTATACAAAAAGACAGAAACAACTATTAGCTCAGCGTACACGATGTTAATCGGATACGGCCACGCAGGAGCTTAATTATGTGTTGGCACAATGAGTGGCGCGCACTTAAGCGGAGGCCTCCGAGCAGTCGGGAGTTTTGGAACATATTCAACAGGAATTAAGATGTCATTTGTTTACAGCAATCATTACATTGTCAAGGCATGTGATTTCATAATGGGGGTGACGTCCTCACAGAAGGGTACCAGTAACGGGAAAGTTGAACGTACAAAGCCGCTCAGTTTAGTCTGAACTTGGCCGGACCACCACGAAAATAAGTCAAGCTTGAAATTCGTCTTTTCTCTCAAC
>NW_017830290.1:0-375 GCF_001891065.2 Hippocampus comes
AAGACACACAAGAACGCACACTGGCGAGAGACCGTTTGCCTGCCCGGTTTGTGGGAAAAATTTCTCCCGAAAGGGCCACTTACGAGATCACTCGAAAACGCACACTGGGGTGAAGCCTTTTGTCTGCTCAGATTGTGGGAAGAAATTCTCCTCGAGGACACATTTAACAAGACACGCCAGACGACACACTGGAGAAAAACCTTTTGTCTGCTCGGATTGCGGGAAAAGGTTTTCGACCAAGGGAGAATTAACAGCTCACGAGAGGACACACACTGGGGAAAGACCCTTTGCCTGTTCACTTTGTGACAAGAGGTTTTCGACAAACGACCATTTAAAAACGCACACCAGAACACACACCGGAGAAAAACCTTTTGC
>NW_017830291.1:0-375 GCF_001891065.2 Hippocampus comes
TGTGTGTGTGTGTGTGTGTGTGTGTGCGCGTAAAGGGGAAAACATGCCGACATGAAGCCAGGCCACAGAACACAGTTCTAAGAGTGTGGTTTCATCAACCATGATAGCGTGAGGAGAAGGCAAAACAAAAACACCCTCCAGATGTACGTTTTATAGAGTACATATTATGCTCTTATCTACAGTGGAGGTACATTCCCATATTTTTGTCCGACAGTTTTATTTTCATCTACAATAAGTATGTTCTAAGATTGAAATAATAAACCGACAGCAGAATGCACACTAATAGATGATCATCATAGCTTTTAATGAGGTAATGGCAAATTTACTAGCCAAAGTTATCATCTGACAGCACAGTGACCTAATGGGGTGCATATC
>NW_017830292.1:0-375 GCF_001891065.2 Hippocampus comes
GAAGAAGAAGAAGAAGAAGCGTGCACTCACATACTGAGTGGAATCATCCTCTTCCATCTTAACCGCCAGGCGAGACGCGGCAGACAGGTAACCCAGAAAGAGGAGATGAGACCGGAAGGATATTCAACCATCCAATAATTGACCATCACATTTAGATTCTTTCACGATGATGTCACCTGAGACTCATCCAGGAGGATATCTTTTATCCAAGGAAGATTTCGGGATTCGCCGCCACCAACACGGCTGTAGTGCACCTGGTAACCACGGATCTGACCTTGACGTAACCTTGGCAACACAGACCGCCAAGTGATCCGAAGTGCGGAGGAATTGATAGGATTGACATCAATGTGACGAGGGGCTGCGCTGGGAACTGCA
>NW_017830294.1:0-375 GCF_001891065.2 Hippocampus comes
GTTTGACAGGAAACTTCAACTGGGAGTGACAATAAACAGCTTGAAGCCTCTTTTGAAAGAACTCTTTCCTCTCTGCCAAACAGCTGCTTCTTGTGAAGTGAGTAGAATTGACTTCACTGCCACCATCGTATTGAGCTGCTGCCTAAAATCAAAGCAGTCATTGTCCAGGTGTTGCAAAGCCACTCTGACATTTAAAAAAACCAAACACCTTTTGTCCTGTGGCTCGTGCGGTGTCTCGCACATCAGCTCCGAAATCAATAGTAACATCTTCTTTCCTGGTGTCTCCTTTCTCGTGTGTCCGTTGCATCAGGAGTGTGTACATGCTATTTCTGAGCTCATAATGGCTTCTTCCCCCACATCACCTCTCTCGCCTGC
>NW_017830295.1:0-376 GCF_001891065.2 Hippocampus comes
AAACATATCCCCCAATATTTTGAAGAAGCGTATGCGTTTAACAAAAAAAAATTATACAATAGAAATTGTAAATGATAAAAGAAAGTGGGACGCTATATTACAAAAAATAGGAAACTTTGATTTTTACCATACACATGAATATCATCAAATTTCGATAAAAGAGAACGAAATAGCAGTCCTTTTTGTTTTTACCAAGAATGATTCTTTAATAGCCATGCCATTTGTGATAAGACCTATTAAAGATTCTGGGTACAATGACATTACTTCGGTCTACGGCTACGTTGGGCCTATTTCAAGAAATATTGATGACAATTGGGATAATTCAATCTTTAAGACAGAGCTGTACAATTTTTTTAAAACTCATCGGATCATAAGT
>NW_017830296.1:0-376 GCF_001891065.2 Hippocampus comes
ACAAAAATGAGTTTGACACACCTGCGATAAGGTATCCAGCCTGTAGTATATCCGTCTCACATGAGCACTAGCAAGTGGCGCAATGCACCATGCATGTATTAACGTAATGTTACTCCTTAATTCAATACCTGCGTTTAGCCATCCTGTCCTGTCCTAAACCCTCGTCTTCACACATCCATCGCATTCCATAAGGATTACTGCTTTGAGACTTGATAAATGGCCTCATCTCAGTAATATAAATTCAAGGTGGAAGGTGTTTCTGCAATTGTTGTCAACTTGTTTTGAAACAGCCTGAATTTATGTGGAAACAGCCGCCTCCAAATGTCAAACAAACGCTGTTTCAGTTAAGGCAGGGGCCCCCAACCTTTTTTGCCCC
>NW_017830297.1:0-376 GCF_001891065.2 Hippocampus comes
GTGTTTGCCGTCATGTAGATAGCGGCTCCGATCAATGACATTTTGAATGGATCAGCAAAGGATGACATAACAAAAACGATCACAAATTTTGCATAAAATGCAAAATATCTGCTGTTCCGAATCAGCCGATCAGACCTGTGTAAAATCGAGCGTGAAATGTTTGGTTGGGTTGTCTTTGGGTAATTCCGCAAACAATCAGTCCTAGCCTGCTAGTCATCTTTTTCAACATCAAAAGAAGGCTTGTGCCATCAATCCGAGGATCAGAAAGGTCACTTCATCAGCCATTCCCTCACTGATCATCTTAACGAATGTTTGATCACTACCGCACTCCGGTCTTCCTTGGAAGCAATTTACCTCGACGAACGTTTTTTTTTTT
>NW_017830299.1:0-376 GCF_001891065.2 Hippocampus comes
AACGAAGACAAGCGCGATAGAAAATGAATGGGTGGAAAGTCGTGAGATAAAATCTCCATACAGCGTCATCCACAACAGCAGGAAACTGTTGATTCAGAACGAAACAGACATGCTGCAGCGACACACGTCACAACACAGGCAGACGCGCTACAGAAGTACGATGACCTTTTAACCTTGACTCATCTCTCGCCGCTGACTTTTTTTCCCCCCATTTTGCAAGAAGCGCTCAGCACTATATGAGGCGGGCTCACTGCCATTAGGAAGGGTTGCTACGAGAAATAGGATGGTGTTGATAATGAATATAGATTTTTATCAAGACACATTTGGAACTCTCAGTATGATGAACAAGCGTTTTGCAAAATGTTTTCATCAGAGA
>NW_017830300.1:0-376 GCF_001891065.2 Hippocampus comes
AAGAGAAAGGGACAATGATCTCTTGTTTTGGGTCAAAACGTGGTCTGTATTTGTCTCCGGGGGCAGGCGAGGCATCTCGCTCAAACCAGTTCAGGAAACCCAACACCTCAAAGTCCGATTGGGTGCACCAGTTGTATGACAATACAAAAAAAAAAAGTATCATGTATAGCGTTATAGCACTGCATAGATGCTAGTCATTAGCCGGTCTATGTCATTTCCTATATGGTGTTAGCATCGAGCTAACAGACTTGAAGCCAATGTTCCATGGTTGTTTTTAAAAGTAAAAAGTATTTTCTTCGTTGAACGTTTAGTTCACAATCGAACCCCGACGCACAAATAAATGCTGATTATCGTTATAAAAGGGACATAAATGGTT
>NW_017830301.1:0-376 GCF_001891065.2 Hippocampus comes
TAAACCAATGGTGACGATGTAGAAGGAAGAAGGCACATACAAGCGTAACAATCGTGTGCTATCTTACAGTTTCCGGGAACACTAAGTTTAAAAGGTGTACCGGTAATATGATGACAATGTCGGAATCGAATGAGATGTCATTTTACAAATCTGTCACGACAAGGTTCCAAGTGATACACTGGTGGCCTGTGAAAATATGACGGGACAAATTAGTGTCTTCTGGGGATATCAGGGCCGCAGTTATACAGAAAGCTTGGTTTACAGAAGATTAGGAGGAAAATCATAAACATAACAACTGGGTATTTCATAGAAGCAGTTTTAAAAGAACTCGTCGTTTTTGTTACAGAAAACAAGGATACCAAAAAAAAAAAAAAAA
>NW_017830303.1:0-376 GCF_001891065.2 Hippocampus comes
CCCCCGCCTCTCCCTGGATAAAGATTGAAAAGTCGCACATATAACTTGCAAGTCCGCAGCCGTGTCAAACAGAGGACATACTTTGTTTTGACGGAGGACAGTCCACGGTGTGCTGCCAAATGAATCCGCATTAAAAACACAAACTATTTCAAGTTAGCAATAACGCCCGTCTCTCTATTGCCTCGTTAAAGCTTTTTAATGGGTCTGAGTCATCGTAATGGTCATCGTCAGCGCCGTTGTTCTCGTTCAAATGCAATTAAGACGGCGACTGAGCCAAAAGGCTAATGAGGAGTGCGCGCTTTACAGAGGGATTAGTGACCGACTCCATATAAGAGCAAAAAGTGACCGGTCTATCGGAGGGAGATAAGGTGGGGGG
>NW_017830304.1:0-376 GCF_001891065.2 Hippocampus comes
ATGAATTTTCCTTGCCGTTTGCGCACATTTCACAAGCTTCTTTTGTTGTCTGACTTGTCGCTCACTCCACGGTCAAGCTATGTGAGTTTTATGAGCCAGGGAGGGAGTGTGCAAGCAAGGATGTCTGTTTATTATAAACGCACTTATTAAGTTGCATGCCATGTATGTAAGTGGACTAATTCCATTACATCAAACTGTTTTATTACGATCACCGATGCACATCAATTGCTTCTCTCGCGCAGACCAAATGCTTTATAGGACGGTATGACAAATGTGCTTTTATACTGGAAAGTCACTGAAGGATGGCAAGCTATATGACTCCAGCGTTTGCCCGGTAAAGCTGCTTTTGTCAATGTACGTTTTTTTTTTTTTTTTT
>NW_017830305.1:0-376 GCF_001891065.2 Hippocampus comes
AGAATTCTTTCAGAATAAATGACAATTTACAGACAATCCTAATTTGATGAATTTCAATTCATATTTCGTTTTGACACTAAATACCGCCTTTGTCACATTTAATCATCACGCGTTCTAAGAGTTTTCCCGCAAAATACCCATGCAGGGCTGGCTGTGTATGTAAATATGACAGCGCTCATCAACATTTAATGCTCATCTACGTTCCATACACACACACAACTTGATGAGCAACATATGAGCGTCCGGGAAGGGAGCTAACTGCAGACTGATTTGAACTCGCAGCGAAAAGGATCGTATTTTTAAAAGAATACCTTTCTGACAGTGTCCATCGCATTCAATTGTTCAGCTGCCAAGCAGTCTGCATACGAAGCTCTTC
>NW_017830306.1:0-376 GCF_001891065.2 Hippocampus comes
TTTGCTGGTCTGGCTGCATCCTTTTGCAGCTTGTCTTATGTTTTGATGGTTTAATGGTAACGTAGAACACAAGTCAAGACAAGATGAAAGAAAACACGCCTCTTGGCTGACGGGGCTGCTCGTGATCCTCTTGTGGAGTGATTAATGTAGGAAGGTCATGTCGGCATGAACAAGGTTATGAATGGAACATTTTGGGAGCAACTCATGTCAACACAATCATAAACTAGGGCCTTGACAAAGAGGTGATTGCAATATAACAAGATGGAGAGCAAGATTGGGTCAAACGGTCACCTCCGTAAGAGGAACACAATCCTGGAATAGGTTCCCAATACACATGAGAGACCATGATAACTTTCCACTTTTCAAAAAAAAAAAA
>NW_017830307.1:0-376 GCF_001891065.2 Hippocampus comes
CCCCCCCCAGCTAAAAACGTTTTACGATACATGGTCGTTTTTTTTTGGCCAGATTTGTCTGCTGGCAGCGTGGGATTCATCACCACCAAGTGAAATATGAAAATTCAACTTCATTTGGAATGTTTTCCTGTGAAAAAAAGTCGGTTTCAAATATGATGAAAGTATGAATCAAGTCACAGTCACTGGTAGTCCAGTGGTATACTTGCCGTCGTTGCGTGGAGGCAGTGTGGGTTCAAACCCTGCTCGGACATGTGAAAATGCAATTTCAGTTACTTTTTCCTGTGAAACTAACTTGAAACCTCAATTGTGCGTGTCAAATATGCCAAGAGTGTAGAGCAAGTTACAATCAGTGGTGGTGTAGAGGTATACGCGCCGG
>NW_017830308.1:0-376 GCF_001891065.2 Hippocampus comes
CAGGAAGCGGCATGCTAAATAACACGCAGATGGACAAATGAACAGAAATACAAAGCGATGAGACTTTTTGTTCACTTTATTAAACAATTCAATTTTGGTCCTGTTCCATCCTTCACCCATGAACAGGAGGCCAAGATATTTGAACTCCTTCACATGTGGCAGGTTCTCATCCCTGACCTGGCGAGGGCACTCTACCCTTTTCCGGCTGAAGATTATGGTCTCAGACCCAAAGGTGCTGATTTTCATCTCAACAACTTAAGAGAAATTACAGCTTGATGAAGCCAACAAGCAGAGACGCAAAAAAAGCAAAATGAAAAAAAAAAAAAATTAAACTGTCAAATGTGCATCTTTTGGAGCTCCTCCACTGACCCGTATA
>NW_017830309.1:0-375 GCF_001891065.2 Hippocampus comes
TGGATTCAGATTAAAAATAATTGGCAGTTCAAAACATTGTTTCTCCACAGGAAAGGGAAATAATTCCGTCACATAAGGTTGATTAACCATGGAGATAATATATTAGGAGCCTGAACCTGGTCTCTACTTAGTCGGAAGCGGTCTCGGTCTCAACTCTGTCTCAAGCTCGGCAAAGTTGTGGCCTCAAGGCTTCAAAGGCTCGGTCCCATCAAAGCTTGGTTTTGACATGGTCGTAACCCCTCAAATCTTACTCTGGACTAAGTCTCAAGCACTTAAAGAAGGGGTGGGCATTTCGGTCCTTGAGGGTTGGTAACCGGTCATTTGGATGAGGTGTGTTGGAGCAGAGAGACCTGATGAGTCACCCACCCCTACCTT
>NW_017830310.1:0-369 GCF_001891065.2 Hippocampus comes
TAACCTTTTGTCTTCCCAGGCGGCATCCACGAAGACTGGCACAAGTCGCGCCCCCTGGTGGTCACGTACGTGCGGCCCGGAGGCCCCGCTGACAGGTAGCGAGCGAGCGACTGGACGCATGCTGCATATCAACAGGGTGAATGTGATGTCCTTTCATAAGAAGAATAAAAACACGCACGCGTGGCCACCATCTTGTGCGCCTCTTCCTCTTCCTCCCTGGCTTCCAACAAGATGACACTGCCAGCTATTTATACTCTTGTCGCGGATCTTTGAAAGGAAAGCGAAAGTGGGACAGCACCAACGGAAAAATATGAAAATAGGAGTCTTTAAAAAGCGAATCTCACACACACACACACACACACACACACA
>NW_017830311.1:0-376 GCF_001891065.2 Hippocampus comes
CCCGCCCATCCCTTCCAGCTATAAATAGGCAGAGGACTGTTGAGTGGCATGCTCCACTCCCTTTGAGAGTGTGAACACGGGGCATGAAAAAAAGACAAATCACTCCCGAATTGGCCATTTTTTTTCTACCACTTAATTAGTTTTGATGGCAAAGGGGCAAGGTTAACGTGATAGTGTGCGAAAGAAATCGCTTCATCTACTCTGTGTTGGAATCTTTGTGCAAAGTTTAGCAGTGCTGAAACATAAGTGTCACAAAAGTGACATTGTAATGGTTACAGGTAACCCATTTTGTTTGCAACGTTCTTTAAGATGATGTAATGTGCTAGAATCATGCATATATTAATGACATTTGATTCTCCCAATTAACTTTTTTTTT
>NW_017830312.1:0-376 GCF_001891065.2 Hippocampus comes
TATTTAACGGGCGCTGTGACAAAGGCGTCCGAAGGTTTTTGACAGGCATGTCAGTGTGTTCAATATGATTAAGTATTAGTTTCTTTCTGAAATCTAGAATTAAAATATTGTTCTGTGACGGCTTGTTATGGCACAGAGATGCTGCAAATTTCCTTCGTGGGGAAATGACAACGTTTGTGGCAGGAATAACTGTGACCTTAATGTGGTCTTTAAACGTCAAGGTGAATGGGAACAAAAATAAAATCTGATTGCAACACCTGGAATAAATTACACTATTTTCTCATGCATAAGGTTCTATTCTAGACGCTCTATGAGAGCTCGTTTAAACGTTTGCCCCTGATTATTAAATAAAAAAAGAATAACAATGAAAAAAAAA
>NW_017830313.1:0-376 GCF_001891065.2 Hippocampus comes
CTATAAGACCTACTCTGAAATCAAGGCCAGAAAAAAGAGCCGCACTAAGTTTTTGGATGAGTTATCTGCTAGTTTGTTGTTCCGAATGGATAAAGAGGATATTTAATCACTTGCCACATTTTCAGGGGTTTAACAATCTCTGGAATGCCGCTAATTTATTAGGGTTTAAGTTGTTTTGCATTTTTGGTTTATATATCTTTGCCTAGAATTTAACACAAGTTAAATCAAAGAAATCGGGAACAATTCGGGAACAAGATTTTTAGAAATCCCTTAAGATTCGGTTTTTGAAGGAATTAGGTGGAAAGGTTGTCATCCTGCCACCCCGACGAAATAAGGTTTTTTGTTATATATGTAACACCTTATTTTATTGAAAACC
>NW_017830314.1:0-376 GCF_001891065.2 Hippocampus comes
CTCTCCTTCCTATTTGCGCTCATTAATAAACATCCACCTTCTTTCTGTCACAACAAACGTCCGGTCTTGCAAAAAGACGTGCAAAATCTTTGCATAATATGATGAGCTAATTTATCTTTGAGAAAGCACAAAATCTCCTCGTGGTTATGTAGCCCAAAGTTGAGCCACAAGGCAAGGAGCGGATCACATGTCTCATACATCCTAATTATGTGCTGAACTGCATTTGGACCTGCAGCTCTCCAGATTTACTGGTTAGTGGTGTAGCTGCTGAACTTTTGCACCGACCCCTCTACTCATCCCCAGCTGTGCGTGCTCACCGTCATCTGCCGCACTCCTCCCTTTCCTCGACACTTTCTACCCATTTTTTTTTTTTTTT
>NW_017830315.1:0-376 GCF_001891065.2 Hippocampus comes
GTCAATCCCGCTCTTTATTTCGCTCCCTGTTGTTTTCTCTGATCCTGTTAATGATCTCGGTTTTGCTGCAGAGGAAAGGTTCCGGAGGGCCAAGCCATGAGAGGGGTCGGGGTGGAGCGACGGGCAGCGGGAAATCGTTTTGGCAGAGATGAAACGAAAAGAAGGCAGTACAGTATCGCTGAAGGGGCTTCATGTCTAATTTAGCTAAGTGTAGACTCTGTGTTTAGTCCGTGCTGCGCTAACTGACAATTTGACTCATTTTTGTGGAAAATATTTGGAGTTGTCACAAGACGCAATGTTAAAGACTAATTGTATGTATTGTTCTGCCCACAGTAAAAGTTTCAAAGGCGTTTCATACCGTTAAAAGAAAAAAAAG
>NW_017830316.1:0-376 GCF_001891065.2 Hippocampus comes
CTGCGAGAACTTGACGGCGTCCAGCGTGGCCGACGACACTATGAGCTTCAGGTCTTTGCGCTTCTGCACGGTCTGCCGGGGGAGCACGGCACGCTAACGACTGTCGTCCCAACTGTTTGCGGGGCCGAGACCTCGCGCTGGGCTTACCTTCTTGAGCAGGCCAAAGAGGACGTCCGTGTGGATGGTCCTCTCGTGGGCCTCGTCCAGCATGATGAGGGAATACTGGCTCATGTCGGGGTCGATCAGGCATTCCCGCTGCAGCATTCCGTGAGTCATGTACTTGATCAGCGTCTCCGTGCTGGTGCAGTCCTCGAAACGGATCGTGTAGCCCACCTAAAAACGAGCACGTTGCTAAAATGGTGTATTTCATTCTAGT
>NW_017830317.1:0-376 GCF_001891065.2 Hippocampus comes
ACGGGCTCAGCACCAGTCAGCATGCATGACGTTTGGTGACTGAACTATGCCCAGGCCAAGGGAAAACGCGCGCACTCGCACACAAGCAACCTGGGGGCGGGGCGACTTTGTTTTTGCTCAAAGAATGGTGGATGACTTGGCAATTAGTCGCTCTTCTGTAGACATTCATGACTCTATTCCGCCATCTAGAGGCAACACACGAGGCACACAGCACTGAGTGACTCCGCTCACTGGACGCCTCAAAATCTCTTCATCCATCCAGCCATTTTCCAATAAGCTTTTCCTTGCGGGGGTCGCGGCCGTGCTAGAACCCATCCCGTTTGACTTCGGGCAATAGGCGGGATACACTCAGAACTGATTGATAGCCCCCCCCCCC
>NW_017830318.1:0-376 GCF_001891065.2 Hippocampus comes
TACAAAAGGCTCACAATAATTGTACATCATAGAATATCTTCAAAAGCAAGAAGAGGAAAAAGGGAATTTACGGCCGTGTGGATTATATTATTGCCTGTCCTGTACCCAGGGAGATCAAAAATGTGTCTTTATGAACAACCCAAAATTTTAGGATTCAAGGTCTGATGTTTTCCCCGTCTTGCATTTCAACTTGTAGTCTTTGAATCTGCGTGAGTACACAGCCTAATTTATGCTCACCGTGGTTACCACTGCATCCCATGATGCAAAGCAGTTGCCAAAGCAGACAGCGGCATATGCAAAAAGTCTTAAACATTGCACAGTTATTCGCCTGGGAACACACATTGTTATTTCTGCATAATTAAGTGGAGGGGGGGGG
>NW_017830319.1:0-376 GCF_001891065.2 Hippocampus comes
TCATCATCATCATCATTCAGGTACTTAATTCTCATGATCACAAGTTGAATAGAATATTATACAGACCATATTTCATGACATCATCAGACACATTTTGTTTCCGGGCTTCATATCATTTGCATTCGTATGGACGATTTTCATAAACGCCATCAGCAAACCTTTCGCAGGTTCGAAATGAAATCAATCAAGAAAAAAATGTGAACCGCTTTTGGCGCGCTGTCATCCAACTGCAACACGCGTTGTAACGGTGTGATGATTTTTTTCGATTGAATTGTATTTTCTACTATGCGCACATGGTATCATCGTATGAAATAATACCTACTTTTAATTTTACAGCTGTCATGTTTTCATTCATTCCATGTTCTCATTTTGGTAT
>NW_017830320.1:0-376 GCF_001891065.2 Hippocampus comes
TGTTTCAAATTTACTCCCACTCCGATCCCCCCTTCGTTCACGACAAAATGGTTGTATCCTACCTCACCAATTAAGATAATAAAATAAAAACTCAAGTGCATTTCAAGTGTGTTTAATGTGTTCAAATGGTCTGCCCGAAGACAGCTGAGATCCGCTCCAGCACGCCCGCGACTCATGTGAGGATAAGCGGTTTAGAAAATCGATGGATAGACAATTTAATTTATGAAGAAAAGCAAAATGTTTTGTATAAAGGTTACATAAAAACATACAAAAACAATAGAAAAACAATACACATTGACTGTATTTTAGTTTTCTGTGCGTTTTTTTCTAACTTTACTCAACTGATTTCACTGTCTTCTACCGTAAAAAAAAAAAA
>NW_017830321.1:0-376 GCF_001891065.2 Hippocampus comes
TTTTTTTTTTGTCTTTAGCTTATTAAATTAGCGATTGATCTCAAGCAAGATGGTGTTTTCGGAATTTCCTTTTATTTTAGAGCTCCAATTATGACATATCGTTGCTTTAAACGAAGCAAAGTCTCACCGGGCTGGCCGTCAGTGACAACTAACGCAATTACTTGCAGCTCCGGGTACCGTCTTGGCATGAAACGAGTCCTGTGAATGAAATTAGAGGAAACGCGTCCCATCCGCGGATGATGCAACGCTAAGAATGAAGGTTGCGGCAAGCTGCTCCGAGCTTCCGGGCTAATTCTTCCTCTGCCACTCATGACGAGCGGATGAGCACTGCCTTGATTATGGCGGTGAACAGGCATTGAAGTCAAAACCACATCCC
>NW_017830322.1:0-376 GCF_001891065.2 Hippocampus comes
TTTTTTTTTTGTTTCAACCATGCGTCTTTCTTGTGTGCAAGAATGAAAAAAAAAAAAAAACGTCCCAGTCTTGTGTAGGAGAAAATTTCAACAGAAACATTTTCCAAACAACCATCCACAAACCTCACCCAGATACCGCCTAAGGGTCCGCAGACTTTGAGTTGAAGTGCGGTGTATACCCCTTACTACTCAAGTTCGATGCATCCCAAGCCGAACATCGAAACGAGGATGGCCTTCTCGCTTTCCCGCCCTTGCTTGCCAAGTTGACAAACGTTTAAAGTGGATGTGGGACTTGGATAGGATTCAACACAGTCCAGCGTACTGCATGTTACATGTATGAATAACAACAAAAGAGAAAACACGGGCAGAGTCCGAC
>NW_017830325.1:0-376 GCF_001891065.2 Hippocampus comes
GACTACTCGGCCAAGACGCTCGGCACCTTTGTCCAAGCGAACCTTGAACCAGGCAGTACGGCGATCAGCGACGGTTGGTCCGGCTATGCCAGGCTCAAGGACGTCAAGCACGAGCCGAAGGTCGTCGGTCCGATGGCAGCGCATGTCCTGCTCCCCTGGATCCATCGTGTCTTTGGCAATGCCAAACGATGGGCCATGGGCGTCTATCACGGCCTCCGCGAACCTCATCTTCAACGCTATCTGGATGAATTCGTCTTTCGCTTCAACCGACGAAAAACTCCACAAGCCGCCTTCGCTTCCCTCCTCGGCATCGCCGTCAAGCGCGACCATGCTTCATACCAAATGTTGATACAGCAGAGCTAAAGGGATAAGCGAC
>NW_017830326.1:0-376 GCF_001891065.2 Hippocampus comes
GAGGAGGAGCGCACGTCGCTATTGATGGGCGAGGCGGCGCCGGCCGAGATGGCCGGCGCGATGAGCTTCCTGCCGAAGTTCAGCAGGCTGCTGGACACTTTGTTGATGTTGAGGGGGGCGGCCTTTGTGCTGGAACTTGAGTCGCAGGGGAAGACAAAATGCGAAAAAATAAATCCGACAACCAATCATCATCGCGTTACAAAAGCGCTGGTTAGTGCATCAAAACCAACCGCGTGACAAACCAAATGAGTTCTCCCGACCTGAGCTTTGGGCCAGTTAAAAATAAATCAATTAAAGACACGGCTTCGTACAACCTGGAATAATTACAGAAAGACATCATACACGTTGATTTGACTCGACCGTGGCAAATGCTTTG
>NW_017830327.1:0-377 GCF_001891065.2 Hippocampus comes
AAAAAAAAATCGTCCTCATTGCAGTCCTCAAATTTTGGTGCACATCTGGGCAAAACTGTAAAAGTGTCAAATTTGATCTCAGTCCCGTTATACAGTCATCAAGATTTGACCACTTTTGACATTTTCCAAAGACGCCTTCAAGTACAGCTCAAATTCATCGTCCCTCAGGTGAAATCCACGTCCCAGCGATGCCACGTGACGGGCGCGGCGATAAACTTACATCAAGTTTCGCCGTGATGTCGTTCTCCTTCAGCAGACACCGCTTCTCTTCCCGGAGCCTGCGCCAAGGTGAAAGTAAAGTGAAAGGAAAACTAGTGAATTGGAAAAATCTGGAACAAGAGAAGCAAAAAGTAGATATTACTTGAGGGTTTTTTTTT
>NW_017830328.1:0-377 GCF_001891065.2 Hippocampus comes
AAAAAAAAATGGTTGCTCCAACAGCTTATCTGCACAAACACAACTATTTCAGGCCGCAGCGAGGGTTAAAAATATCAGCAAGGAGGGTTCGCCGTGTCCACTGTGCGACACTTGGATGCGGCGTGGACACGGCGGCGGCATTCATGCATGCATGCGATGCATTTAGGATGTGCACGTAGTGAAAAGCAAGAACATCCCCGGGATTTGCTTGGACATACACATCATCGTGCGCAGAACACACATATGACTCGACAGAGGGCTCGCTGTGGACGGTGGTGCTGCCATCGACACGGTCGAGTGTGTGCGTGCATATGTGTGTGTGCGTGTATCATTTGCTGGCATGATGTGTCTATTACACCCCCCCCCCCCCCCCCCCC
>NW_017830329.1:0-376 GCF_001891065.2 Hippocampus comes
GTAAGTATTGCACAGTAATTATAAGTAATTATTGCACACTTTCGGTAAATCCTATAAACTTCATTTCACTTTTCAATTTTTTTCATTTAACTGAAATTGTTGATCTGATCACCATTGATGTATAAAGGAAAAGGTAGAGGTGAAGTAGAACAATCTATATTGCACATGTACATGAAGTCATTGCAAATGTAATGAAATGGTGAGAAAACATTTAACCAGTAACCATTACATTATGAAATGAATTCCACTTACATTGTCAGCTTTCAATAGCTTTGGAGAATGGCAATAGTGAGTTAGAAACTCGGCAACCGCTTCTCTCAGGCTGAAAGAACAAGATTGAAATAGAATTATTCAGAAATTGTCCTTTTTTTTTTTT
>NW_017830330.1:0-377 GCF_001891065.2 Hippocampus comes
AAAAAAAAAGAGCCCACTCTTTCCTGTTACAATTCAAAATCTGGAGGCCAGCTTGGGGGGGGGGGGGTGATGGCTTTAAAAGAAGACATCTCAAATATTTAGATGCACTTGCTGAGCTACTCTGAGTGAGCCCTATTTTTCAAAGAAACTGGAACACTTGAAAGCCCTTTAGGCTTGCAACCCATCATTAAAAGTATTTCCAACTCCAGATTGGAAACCTTTTCCTTGAATATTTTGGGAGTTTTGACTAAAAGTAAATGTTTTGTGGCCTAAGTTGTACACAATTCAATGGGATCAATAGCTGGTTGCTATGATGTAATTGTAAAAGACGTCAAGGTTAACGGCTGCTGTGTATAAAAAGATGGTATTATCCCCCC
>NW_017830331.1:0-377 GCF_001891065.2 Hippocampus comes
AAGAAGCGTCTCGCCGGTGACACAGCGCGTGAAGCCAACAGCGACGAGGTCAAGGGGCTGCGCGGCGAAGCCGCGCAGCTCAAAGAAGCACTGGCCGAGACGCTGCTTGAGAATCGCTTGCTGAAAAAAAGTACCTTCGAGGCTGGGGGCGACGATACATGAGATACAAAGCCTCCGAGAAGCGCGAGATCATCGAACTCGTTGAGAACTCCTCACTACCAGTGCGGCAGACGCTCGATCAGCTGGGAATCCCGAAGTCGACCTTCTACGGTTGGTACGAACGCTACCGGGAAGGTGGCGATGAGGCCCTGGTGGATGGTCAGCCCAGATGCGAGAAGATCTGGAATCGGATCCCGGACAACGTCCGGGAATCCATC
>NW_017830332.1:0-377 GCF_001891065.2 Hippocampus comes
GTGTGTGTGTGTGTGTGTTTGTGTGTATGTGTGTGCGCCCTGCTCTGCAGCAAACTCGCCAGCCTCTTAAGTCGTACATGCGGCGTGTCAGCCAAGACAAGAATTGGACTTGCGCTGCTGCCGTGATCAAACGAGCTGTTGTCTTCGGTTCAGTCGCTTCCCATTGAAAAGAACAGCTTTGTCGTTTTGCTCTAACGCCCAATTGCTCGCCCATCCGAGGCTGTCGAAATCATTCTCGGTTTGGACGCGGCCAGCGGGCTGCAATACAGCGATTCCATGAAACGGTCCAATTTGATTAAATTGGTCAGATTTTTTTTTTCTTTTTTCAAATGTGCCTTCATGTGAGCATCACCGCTTGCAAACCTTACTAGCACAAG
>NW_017830333.1:0-377 GCF_001891065.2 Hippocampus comes
GTTCGTGCCAAAGAAGACTGATTTTTACATCTGGCAAGTCGAAGTGAACTTAACATATTCCAGTTAATGCAGCTATTCTTTTTAATTTCAATGCAAAGGCAATTCTGCTGCAGCTTTTCTGTTGCGTGCAAAAATATTAGCACATTACATTTCTGTGGTTAAGGTCCAAGCAAACAGGGTCATCCATCACATGCGCTCATCTGGTCTGACCTGCAGCCTATATCTCCCGCATGGAGAGGAGTGGGGCGGAGGTCCCATCTGTGGCCGCCTCTCTCCGCCTTGCCAACGATGACAAATGCGCACCCCCGCCGTAGAAATATTGAGTTACTAAGGCATTTATCAGGTAAGATTTGAGCAAGATGAACGCTAACCTTTTG
>NW_017830334.1:0-377 GCF_001891065.2 Hippocampus comes
ACCGTTGAACAATCCGACCTCAAGGGACGCCGGCTCGGGCGTATCCTGACCAAACTCGGCAAGGTCACGCGTGACCAGGTCACCGAGGCGCTCGAGCTTCAGAAGACCAAAAAACGCCCGATCGGCCAGCTGCTGATCGAGCTGGGCTACGTCACCGAGGACGATGTCAACTTCGCCCGCGCTTCGCAGGACGGGATGCCGGTCATCGACCTGGAAGACTTTGACATCCCCGAAGAGGTCCGCAAACAGATCCCCGCGGAGATGGCCAACTCCTACCAGGTGCTGCCCATCCTGTACGACGCGGGGGCGAACAAGCTCACCGTCGCGATGAAGTCGGCCGACAACTTCCGCGCCCTGGACGACCTCCGCCTGCTCAT
>NW_017830335.1:0-377 GCF_001891065.2 Hippocampus comes
AAAAAAAAAAAAAAAAAAGAAAAGACCAGTGGCCATCTGCACTCTCCATTCAAAATATGTACCGAATACAAAATGGTCACATTCAGTTGATACTATCATCTAATCTTCGAAATGTGACATTTTTCTGTGTGATTAGGTCTCTCCTCACGGGTCTCTTTGCACCATCATCCGGCAGTATCGAAGTGTACGGTCGAGACATGCAAACAAACTTGGATGACATCCGCAAAGATCTGGGTGTTTGCATGCAATATGACGTTCTCTTTGATCACATGACCACCAAGGAGCACCTGCTGCTCTACGGCCAGATAAAGGCCCCGCACTGGTCGCGCAGGGAATTGCACGAGCAGGTCCGAACGTAAGTGTTTAGCAATCCAGGG
>NW_017830336.1:0-376 GCF_001891065.2 Hippocampus comes
CCCCCATTCCAAAATAATGAAAAAATAATTCATTCCGGGGTCAACATTTTCATCTTTGTAAAAGCTTTAGCAACTGAACAGGCAAAATTACTGTGATCCAAGTGTAAAAAGAAGTTAAGCATCTGTTAATGAAGCGCACAGCTATGAGTTATGTCTGCCCCTTAATCCTCCAATTGTGGGTCAAATTGACCGTTTATATATATTTTTTAAACATTTAGGATGAAACATTTTCTCCTAGCTTTATTTTTGTTTTTTTCCATTTTATTTTAATATTATATATTAAATACGCAGCTGGTCACTTTGTCTTGTGAAACATCAAATAACAGCAAGGTATGGGAATCTCTCCATTGGGAGACAAATAAAGGTTTTCTTATCT
>NW_017830340.1:0-377 GCF_001891065.2 Hippocampus comes
ATTGATGGTGTTGAGTTTGTTGCATTCAATAGTTTGACTGAGTGCTTCAGTCTTTGAGGACGCACCTTTCTTCCCATTTGACAATAACTCCACCTAGTGGTCTTTATGCAATACAGCAAGAAAATATAAAATATTTTCGGATTCTTATATTATCGCATTTTATTTTCTCACTCCTCTGTATGTATTTCATTTTTATTAATTAATCAATCGCCACCAAAATCGTACATTTTAATTCTAATAGGACATTTTGGACAATTCCCAATTTTGTGGCAACAAGGTTGCCTCCAATTAAGGTGGCGTTTTAAGGAAATTAACTGGGATCTAGAGAATAAAGTAGAACATTGCAAACTTTCAGGTGAGTATAACAAAACATGTAA
>NW_017830341.1:0-377 GCF_001891065.2 Hippocampus comes
CCGCAAATGATCACAAATCCTCTTTTGTCTGCAGCTTGTTTCTGGAAGTACTGTGTGTGAGATGAGACTCCAGGCGGATGAGGACCAATGTGAAATCTTGCTGCAAAGTCCAGCAAAGCCTTAAGAACCCACAACACCACTCATGTGAACACGGTTCATTTCAGCAAAAGAGACCATCATTAATCCGCACCATCAAGAATTCGTCGCTTCCAGTTGCTCTCATCAAGCGACTGCCTGTGTAAAACTATAAGGTGTACGTCATCCGCTACACACAGAAGATGCTTCACCAAGACAAATTCACCAAGGTTATGATTTGCCTCCCGCTATTGTGTGTCTTCATGTTGCTCTCTTGTGGCAGAACGGAGCATAACATTTTT
>NW_017830342.1:0-377 GCF_001891065.2 Hippocampus comes
CGACAAAATCTATATCATCAGGTGGGTTAAGTGGGTTAAGGCTAAAGGTAAGAGTTCCAGTAGAAGCGGCTGTCCAGGTAAACCAGGTGGAATTAGATTCTACATTCCCAGAACCAGCACTGGCAAGGCATTGCGCATCATTTGCCTCAGTTGGATCATTTCCTGCTCCTGCAACCTGTTGAACAACAAATTGATCTTTGCTGCATAAAACGGAAGCAGAAACACAATCAGATCCTGGATTTACGGGAGGGTTGAAATTATTAATACACAATTGGAAATTACCTGTATTTCCATTCTGCCCTTGCACGCGAATTAAATGAGGTACTCCAACGGCCAAACCTCCTCTATATAATTCAATAACAGCATTATTTCCAGCA
>NW_017830343.1:0-377 GCF_001891065.2 Hippocampus comes
CGAGGCGCAGGGCAAGGGGGTTGAGCGGATGATGCGGCTGGGCCTGACTACTCGAACAATCGAGGCCAATCTGCTTGGAACAACGGTCCAGAAGCTCGACGAGCAAATGAGGCAAGACGGCACGCTCGAAACGCTGGCCAACTTAGAGCCAGACAAGCGAGAAAGCCCGGCCCCCGAGTCTCCGAAAACTGCCGACATCGACTTGGAGCCAGCCACAATCAAGGGGGTGCCCGATGCCGCGTAGCGTCACCCTCCGAACATCGGTTGGGCAGCTTGTCCGTGTAGACCGCCAAGCGGGCGCGATCCTTAATGTCGCGGTCATCACTGTGGGCAAGACCAAGCCGAGCGGAAACGGCCTTGATCCATTCGATGTAGAC
>NW_017830344.1:0-377 GCF_001891065.2 Hippocampus comes
AAAAAAAAAACAATTTTGATCAGAAAATGGACTGAGCCATTTCTTGGGTCAATATGACCCAAGTTTGCTACGATGGTCCCTCCATCCGCCTTCATTGACCCTCCCTCCCCATTTCTACTGTTCATCCCTTCTCCTTCATCTCTCACCTGTTCGTCATCCCTCCACCGTCATCCCTCCCTCCTCCATCCAGCTGCTTTGAGCGCAGCGGTCTGTTAGTCGTTGGCTTCTTCTCCGGTCCAGAAGGTTGAGAACTGTTCTCCATCTGCTCCGGCGGGACAATTATACGCGAGCCCCGTCGAATAGGTTAATCCACTCCGCTTTGTGTTTGTGTGCGTTGGTAATTAGCAGGATTAAACTCTGCTTGGTTTGGCTCCAGC
>NW_017830345.1:0-377 GCF_001891065.2 Hippocampus comes
TTTTTTTTTTTTTTTTAACGCCACGGTCAGTCAGACCGTGCGATAGTGAGAAATGGTGCTCAACAACTTTGTATTCATGTACGAGTACGTGCAGGCTCAATGAGACAAATTCCACAACCGCACCACAAAGCCAACGAACTGGGCTGCACGCACTCAAAACGACAAACACGCACACGGATACAAACTGTATGTATGCGGTTGTCTGCCCTAATTAATCACACCCATGCGGCAACGTTCCGACTTACCACGGCTGCGGCCTCGTCATTCTGATGACCTCACCTGCATCGCAGCCTCACTGCTGTTTACTCAAACCGGCCAGGGAAACACAAGCCACTTCCTCTGCGACCTGCAATTGCTCCTGGCATAAGATCCGGCCG
>NW_017830346.1:0-377 GCF_001891065.2 Hippocampus comes
ATATTTAGTTTAACATCAACCGGGAGTGCCAAATCACTACTTGTTGTGAAAAGAGTTAAACTCACTGCCAGTACGTGGTGCTTGTAGCTCAGATTTTTCCTCTCAAGGCAAAGCAAACAAATTGGCCGAATGACGGCTCGCATCGAAAGGCACCGCTGTAATCCAAACAACACACCAGCTGACAGTAACGAGGCTCATATCACCAATAATCTGTTGAGCAACACTAATGCCAATGCATCCACAGGCGCCCGTTTCCACGTAGACGGCCTCTTTCTGGTAATGGTACCCAAGTGGCTATTGGAGCTTCATTTTCAGCTGAGTTGTAGGCAGCGCACACTGTTGGGGTTCCCACTACCCCATCCCCCCACCACCACCAC
>NW_017830347.1:0-377 GCF_001891065.2 Hippocampus comes
TTTTTCAGCAAATAATGGAGTATAAAATTGGGTGGAGAAAAAAGTGAACGTGAAGGTTCGCCACAATGCGCTGATTTAATTTGGTGATGTCGATGTGAGTGCAACTTTTAAGGGAGACATGTTATATTATTATTAGTTGTAGTCAGCAAATGCTGTCCAGAGTAGCCTGCATACCTGTAAGGAGCGTAAAATTCGTTTCAGTCCCTCATAGTCTTTGTCAGTAAGTGGCGTGAGGACAGTCATGGCATCTTCTGTCGACTGACACTGTGGGCAGACGTACACGTCGATGTGATTGGCCTCGCTCTGTAGGATGCCCACACAGCGCCCGTGGTACCAGTTCTGGCAGCGGTCACAGCCGATGTAAAACCTGAAAGGGC
>NW_017830348.1:0-377 GCF_001891065.2 Hippocampus comes
AAGGCGCACTTGAGTGTGTACAAACTCTTAAGACGGAAAGTCACGGAAAGAAACATAAGATGTTTTTGTGCTGTGCTTGACTTGCATTCCCACTCAGACAGGAAGAGGACAGCGGAGGACTTCCAACGCTTGACCTTACACTGTTTCAAAGGTGCACAATCGGCCCCACGTACTTTCGGACTCGGGTTACGCGGAAAACCTTTTCGGACAGAAGAGCCATTGACGCCGAAACGGTGCGCTAAGCCCAGTAGGCCATTTGACCTGCCGGTAAAATGAGAATGAAAACGAGTGGGTCACGAGCAAAACGCTTCATCGGCGAGGACCAAATCGAGCAGCCCCGACTTGGCTTCCCGTGAAGCGTGACGTCGTCGTCGTCG
>NW_017830349.1:0-377 GCF_001891065.2 Hippocampus comes
TTGCCCCGCTCATTATGACGCGGTCACCGGCCTCATTAGACCAAATGCTCATAGCCACATGTTGCTGAGCAGTGGTCACACTATGGCGGTTCCTCCAAATTTCTTCCTGCATCCACAGACTGGCCATGTTCTCCCCATTGCCGGGAATGTCGCCTATGACCCCGAAAGCTCCACTTTGGTGATCACAACTGATTTGTGTGCAGGTATTTACCATGTAGGTTGTACAGCTCAAGAACCAAAGTCTATAATGATATCAGGCAGTACAGAGTAAAAAGGTATTTTTAACTGGTTCAACCTTACATTTGCTATTTAGCAAGTTTGAACACAATTTGTTTCCGGATTTCGGTGAGATCTCAAAACTTACAGTAAATACGGTA
>NW_017830350.1:0-377 GCF_001891065.2 Hippocampus comes
AGGCGACTTGATCACAGAAACCGAGGCCAACGTCGGCATCTGCCACAACATTCCGATGAGCCTTTTGTGCCTTTCGCTTGCCTTTTTTTATTTTTTGGCTTGCCTCATTTTCTACCGGTGCATCGCTTTTGCAAACACACACATGCACAAAAGGTAATAACACTCAAGCGCACACTTACTGCTCATTGTGTGTTTGGATAAGAGGCCAGTGCTCTGAAGAGGATCCCCATCGCTGGATTGCGAAAGCAATAATAGTGATGGTGTGCATGACCTACTTGTGGAGGGACGCATTTGAAGCAACATCGACTCCAGCTGGACGATTTCTGGCTTTTTGTGCTTGTCGTAGTTGGGCGAGCGCTGATACCAGGTGTCGGGAC
>NW_017830351.1:0-378 GCF_001891065.2 Hippocampus comes
AAAAGGCGTTTCATTCACACTTTGAATTGCAAAATATACATAAATTGAAGGACTAAATTAGGTGTACCAATAATAAACACATCTTTTTATTAAAAAATATCGATATGTGGATTTCCTTCTCATATTGTCCAATTAAAGCATGTCCGGCTACATTCTGCACATCTGAACCACAAATGCATTTGTTGGCGTTAATAAAAGCTATTTTAGCTCAACTCATGATTATAGTCAAAATCACCATGGTAGTGCTTGAACGGGACATTCATCATATGAAAACATACAGTAAGGTACAAAGCGGGGCTGAATAATTCAAATCATCACCGTAATGCAGTTGATGCAATTTTCAAATCGCTAAAGCTGCAATTTGGGAAGAAAAAAAAA
>NW_017830352.1:0-378 GCF_001891065.2 Hippocampus comes
AAGATGAACTAATGGTGGCCATTGGATAGTTCACACTTCTGCTTGACCGTCATGGTTGCCATAGGACACGCTGTTTCGAATGCTGATGCTGACAGAGACAAGTCAAACTTACATAGATGGTTAATTGAAGAATTTGGAATTAGATACGGGTGGCACGGTGGTCGACTGGTTAGCATTCCCACATCTCAGCATCACAAAAACCACATACAGATCTCGTCTGTCACATGCCCGTCTCTCACCCCTGATGCACATTCACCTGTCTAAAATGACAACAAAGGCATATGGCCCAAAGTCAGCTCTTAACCTGTGGATGGAAACTGCTAATCGGAGGCTCAAGCAGGGACAAGGAGATGTATCTACAGCATTTACCGTGCTGGT
>NW_017830353.1:0-378 GCF_001891065.2 Hippocampus comes
AAAGTCCCCCACGTAGATGGCAGGGTGGGGAAGAGTGGGCAAGACCTGCAGATCCCAGTTGGCACTCGGGGGCTTATACACATTAGCGATGTGAAAGCCACTAATGGTTATGGCATCTGAGAACTGTGTTGTTGTCAGGTGGTTTGCTTCGGCTACTTCAGACCGCACATAGGTGGCAAGTCCATGTTTGGCATGGGGTGTATAGCACAAGAGGTCATAGCCGTTGATGGTGTATCGGCCTGCTACCTCTGTGCCAATGTGGGTCTCTTGGAGACAAATGACATCAACAGAATGTTGGGAAGCAAGGACTTCAATGAGGCTTCGCTTGGCTAAGGAAAGGCCTTCGACATTGAGTTGTAATATGCAAAGGGCCGGTCC
>NW_017830355.1:0-378 GCF_001891065.2 Hippocampus comes
ACAAACAAACAAAGCCGAGCTAGGTGGTTAGCTTCGCGGCTGAACACTGAGCTGAAAAACAGATAAAAGTGTGTACAGGCAGCCATCACTTATTAGGGATTTGCGAATTCACCTATCCTCCGTTATTCTGTTTTCGTGGCTTAGTCCAAAGCCATGTCTAATGAAGAAAACTGCTTTGTCACCATCTTGTGTAACCATAGGCAATTCCAAACTTTTTTGGGCTGTGTTGTGAACGGACTGCGCACACTGCACTTTTGCGTCAGATGTCAGGTGGCATGCTAACTTCCGCTTGGCCTATAAAACGCAGTGACAAAATGGTCAACATATTACAAGTTGATTTTGAACTGTTGGTTGGAGGATGTCCTTGAAAATTAGAGG
>NW_017830356.1:0-378 GCF_001891065.2 Hippocampus comes
CCCTTCCGCGTCATTCCGCCCGAGTTCATTCTGCGTTGACACGCCAATGCCGTCGTCTGATTACCGATTGCGAGCGTTTTTCGCCTAAAAATTCCCACGCGTCGCCACCCCGCCAAACTTCAACATTTCATTCGCAAAGTCCACTCCGCAGCATTTGAACGGCGCCTTTGCCAATTCCTCCAGAAATGGCACGGTCTCCCGCAAGGGAACAGATCGCCTCACAATCCAAAAAGCAGAAACGGAAAAGCAGAAAGGAGCAAAGAAAAAAGGGCAAAGGTAGGAGGGAAAGCAGAGAGGGGAAAAAAAAAACACTGCACCAAACCCCGCCAGAAGGGGGAGCGTGTGAGGAAGGTCGGCAAGAAGAAAAGAACATGCAAA
>NW_017830357.1:0-378 GCF_001891065.2 Hippocampus comes
ATCCATGAGGCTTCTTTTTAGCAAGCCTCATGGACTTAGCTTAATAAGACGTGATAATAGTGTGTCTATCCTCTGTACCATCACCTCCACCATTATTGCCTGTACCTCCCACAATTGTTTTGGAGTTAGCCAATTTTGTAATCGATAATTTTTCTAACTGAATTTGTTTCTTTTTTCTTTTGTTTGTTTTCATTTATAATTTTATTATTTCCTTAAATATAATTCTAATTAAACATGTTCAAAAAATAACGAAAAACAACCTATCTAAATTTATAAATATAGACAGCTAAAAAATTTAAAATCAATTATTTAACCGATTTTTTTTAATGAGTTCTTTTATAAAGTATGAGACGTATAAACCAAACTTTTCCTTAAAAA
>NW_017830358.1:0-378 GCF_001891065.2 Hippocampus comes
ATTCAAACCCACAACGTCGTGAACTATACATTCCTGCCCCTGCTCTCACGTGGGTTCGGCGGGCTGAGCCTCAGTCCAGTCTGTGTGTTTGCAAATGTTGAGCGTCTGTCACTCGGGACCAATGGTCAATAGAGACAAATCAGCTGTTTCCTGACATGAATTCTTCGAAGGGTTAAGAATGTGTAATACGAATACAACAAGTTGGAGCTTGTACGTCATTGTCAAAAACCTCCGGCAATGTGAGAGAAAGGAGATTGCAAGTGAGACTTGGAAATCCAGCTGGGGGTCTAAATTTGGAACATTCAGCCACTAGATGAGCTGCTATGTAAAATGTCGCCGTCAGCCACGGCATACTTTCCATCAGTATTTTTTTTTTTT
>NW_017830359.1:0-378 GCF_001891065.2 Hippocampus comes
CCCGAAAAACCGTCCGTTTTAAATCACCGAGTTAGCACGGAACGGCGAGATGGTGGCTAACAGGTGCTTAGCCCGAGGTGAACCGCAGTAATGCGCCCCCCATTACTGGTTTCTCATAGAGCTGTTACGCGTCGCATTGTCGCGGCTCAGGACGCGGCGTTCCGCGGCGCACGATTATTAGCGGCGAGAGCCGCATGCAAAAGGCGGCACAATGGCCGGCAGAAAAAGGGACTCCGCTCAGCCTATGAAATAACCTTGATAAACGTAATTGAATTTTTTTGCTGTTGTGATAAGATTAACTCGTGGTAATTGTGAGCACTCCCGAGTCTCCCGGTCGGTACAAAAGAAAACATACTGTACATTGAGGACAATTTTCCT
>NW_017830360.1:0-378 GCF_001891065.2 Hippocampus comes
AACCATTGGGGAATCAGACCTGTTCCTGGTGTAGCGCAGTTGCTCCAGCAGATGCCTCTCCTCGTACGACGTCCAGTGCTTGTGCAGCTCCTCCTCCACGGCGTGGTGTTCCTGAAGGCAGAAGCGGACGGGGTCCCAGCCCGTCATGATGTCGTACGTGATGACGCAGCCCAGCGAGTGCGACACAATGGAAACTTTGCCCCCACTCTCCTCGAAGTCGGGGTTGCGCGAGCAAAACAGGCTGTACAGTCTGTTCAGCTCCTGTGTCAGTCCCTTCGTGATCTACATAGGAAGGAACAAACAAGTCGTGTGACTTTTCATCTCAATGCTTGCCCGCCTCGCGCACACCCACTTGCTCAGTGCTTTCTCTGAATAAAC
>NW_017830361.1:0-378 GCF_001891065.2 Hippocampus comes
CCAAGCCATTGAATTAAACTATGTGAAGTAGTCGAATTAAGATGTCACAATTTGGCACATTTCAAAACCATTCCAAACACACTTGCGGAAATGGACAGCTCAGAAAAGATTTACTCGGTTGTGTAATTTCACACTTGATTAGTTGGGTTCAACTCCAGACACCCAACTATTTGAATACAAGGAATTAAATAGTCAATTTTCCATTATATGCCCCCTCTAAGGCTAACACACACTCATGGACCGGAATCACCATGACAACTCTGGCAGCCGGATTCCAAAAAGCAGGCATGTGACTTCATAAACTGCTTCCTGTTGTAAATGTCTTGATTTCGCCCCACCTCAATTAAAGTGTACATTTTTATCCCGTGTTTTAAACTC
>NW_017830362.1:0-378 GCF_001891065.2 Hippocampus comes
TTTTTTTTTTTTGCATCTTTTCTCCACTTCACTTTTTAAGATAATCAAATATGTGTAAATATCAGACAATGATAACCCCAGTAAACATTAAAATCAGCATAAAAACGATTTTATTTATGGGGGAGGAACAATTCAAAGTCTCTTGGTGGAAAAAGTAACTATCCCTCTCCGTGCCCCTTTGTTTAGTAACGAATTAACTGTGGCTAATCACATTTGCTGGAAAGTCGAGTTCATTTTCCATTTACCACACCCGAGCCTGATTACCTCCAGACCAGTTCAATCAAGAAATCATTCGAAAATAAAACCTGTGGGACAAAAAGAAAACTGCAAAAAGCGCTCCAAAATTGCCACGCTCCAAACAAACTCAACAACCGATTG
>NW_017830363.1:0-378 GCF_001891065.2 Hippocampus comes
ATTCCGTGCGTCCGCCTCCTTTTGAGGGACTTAAAACACCGTTAAACTCTAATAAATCGAGTTTTACATCCTGGGAAAAGCGCGGCACCCGTCTCACGCCACAAACACGAGAAAGACGCCGGCGATCAATATTTCATGCATCTGGCTTTGTTCTCCGCCACTGTCGAGATATCGTCATCCGTGTCAGTACGCCCTCCCCTGATTTGAGGAAACAGCCCGGTGTGGTCGGAAGCGATTACGCAAGATGTCCTTCCTGCGGAGGGCTCGGAATTCAAAATGGATTGTTTGCTGGAAGATTTTGACACCCGCAAATATTTAAGGCCGTATCAGCAACCGGCAGCGCGCTCTCAAATCTCTGAGCCGAGTGGTCTTTCGGGC
>NW_017830364.1:0-378 GCF_001891065.2 Hippocampus comes
CCCCACCCTCTCAACTCTCCTCTCCTCCTCTCGACTTTGCTCTCCGGCTCTCCTTCTCTTCTCCCATCTCAGACAAGGTCTGCCCTTTCCCCACCAAACATGTCTCCTCATCTTCCACGCCGTTCCTTCTCCAACGTGTTTCCTACGGTCCACCTGTCTCATTTCCTCTCTTCCGCCTGCTCATGATTAACTCAGGATTTCCTTCTGCGGCTTAGTCGCACGCCCAACTCGGGTCCTCCTCCTCCATCCGGGTCACCTCCTCCTCTTCCTTTGATCTTCTCCTCAGACCCCCAATGATTCAGGTTGTCCTCCTCCACGTCACTCATTCAGGTTTTCCTTTTCCTCGAGCCTCCCTCACCTCCTGTCCTACTCCCTTCA
>NW_017830365.1:0-378 GCF_001891065.2 Hippocampus comes
TTAGCCCTGCTGACTGTTTTAAAAATCGCAACATGGCCCTGGACACCAAACTTTTCCCACCCCAGCTCTGAAAACTGAGCAGAACTTTATATTAAGTGTGTCCGCTCGCCTGGCAGATGAGCGACAAAATGCAAAGTCACCTGCAGGAAGAGCACGTCGGCCGACGCGATCTCGTTCTCCACAGCGATGACCGCGTGCGAGAAGGTCAGTATGTCCCTGGTGAGGCCGTCGGCCTTCTTCCTCACCAGCTCCTTCTTCTCCTCCGCCTCCTGCTGTACGGCGGCCAGCCGCGCCGTTTCCTCCTTTTGCAGGAAGTCACGCAGCTGCTCAAAGTCCCCTCTGAGCTGCTGCTCCGTGGCTTGAGTCTGGTTCTGACAC
>NW_017830366.1:0-378 GCF_001891065.2 Hippocampus comes
AAAAAAAAATTCACCGTGCTGATTGTGTAGCAATTTAGCCCACAGTAAAAAGATCAAACTAATTAAGGGATAAACTACGAAACAAGATGATGAGTGTCAAAATATCCAAATGGCTTTCAGAATTCCGCACGGACAGCTATCAGCAACGTTTCTGCAACCACATCATCTATCCAGAATATGCTAATAAAGACAAAAGAAATGAAGTACAATGCAAAATGGATTTGTATATTCTCTTGCCTGGTGCGTTTTCTTTCTTATGAATATTTAATATTTCTGGTTTTGGAATAGAGGAGGAATCCGAAGAACCCGCAATTAGATTTGCTACCTTCATAAAGTTTTTAAAACCGTGAGCTCGTTGAGTGAAATGGGAGGAGGGGG
>NW_017830367.1:0-378 GCF_001891065.2 Hippocampus comes
TCCAAAATATGGGGTTGCACAATATCACAACCGCCGGAATCCAATACCCTAATGTCATAATTGCCGGCCACTAGCCCAGGAAATATAGGGTTGGACTGATAAGTGGCCCCATTGTCAATACTGAATTGGTAAGGTCCTGTTCCCCCACTTATATTGATGGTAAGCTGCCCATTTGCGTCTCCCGAACATTGGGGCTGTACCGTATCTATTGAATCTATGGTGAGGCCTCCGAAATCGCTTATGGTGACCGGATTCGATAAAGCATAGCAGTTATTGGCATCCACTACTACAAAGACATATTCGCCATCCTCTCCAGCAAAGTACTCATCAATGCCATCTCCGTCGGTATCGCGCCAACCAAATTGAAAACTGTTCCCC
>NW_017830368.1:0-378 GCF_001891065.2 Hippocampus comes
TTTGTAATTGCTCCCACGGAATATGACAATATACCCGTCACCTCCCTATCAGCCGCTAACGCTCATTTCTGCATCTGACACTAGCGCAGCTCTGCTTAACTTTGACACAGTCGTGGTCGCAGCAGTTAAAAGGCCGCTGTTCCCTCAGACCGCCCGCCCTCTTTCGAGCAGAAGGACCAAAACCCGTCAGAGGAAGCCCTGCGGTGCGTTCCCGTTGCTTGCTCATGCTGACCGATGTGAAGGAAATGCATTTAGCGCAAGAATAGGAGGCGTTTCTGCGGCCCCTGCCCGCAGGCAAACAAGACGGAGCGCCACACGGCGACCACAATGTTAGAGGAAGGAAACGCTTACACATACTTCGAGCCGCGCGCGCACGCA
>NW_017830370.1:0-378 GCF_001891065.2 Hippocampus comes
AAAAAAATTGTCGCCTTGTCGGCCAGACATTTTACTACCCGCGGAGCACTATAGTCCAGCAACTGAGCAGACAGGCGAGCGGAAGGTCTTCTGTTAATTGACCAATGAGGAGTGATTTAGTCGCTTTAAAGCGTTAAATGTCAATGTGGAGTAGAAAAGTTCTTTATCGGCTAATTGGTTGCAACCCCTTTTGAACATCGGGTCGGTTCTCATGACATTATCCAAGCAGCAAGAGGAGGGATGACATTTATAATATGGTGGTGCCTTGAGATACAAATGTATTTCTTCCATGACCATACTCATGATTCAGAATACTTGGATCTCAAATCACATTAAAAAGAATGGGAATGCCTTTAATCCATTCCAACCTTGCACCTG
>NW_017830371.1:0-378 GCF_001891065.2 Hippocampus comes
TGGCCAAAGGACGAGAACCAAGATACCGCGGTCTTGCTAAGGTCTTTGAATCAAAGACTGGACCATAAGAATGATTTTTAAAAAGTCTCTATTAAGGAAAAAAAACCTAGATGTGGCTCCTCCCAATAATTGTCAGTTCTCCACTAACTATAGTGCATTACATTTGTCCATAATTCTCCCACAAGAGCAGGATCAATGTTTACAACTCATAAAAAATGTGACAATTAACGGTAAGACTGGTTTAAAAGACATCAAAGAGCTAGAAATCTAAATATAAAGTCCATCATCCAGTAGGACACTGGAATGCCGAGAACCTCGACGACTGTGTTTCCCCTCTCTGTCGCTTCCTCTCCTCCCATGATCACTTTTTGTCTTGTC
>NW_017830372.1:0-378 GCF_001891065.2 Hippocampus comes
AAAAAAATACCCGAAAAGCACCATAAAAGTACATGTCTATCTTAGAGCAAACATTTTTAATCGGAGCGCTGCAGTATTCTTTATAACGTGACGTCACTCTCCTCCCCCCCGCAGCGTTTTTATCTCTAATCTGCAGCAGGAAATTGAAAAGCAGACAAGACTTCGCTCATCTCGCAAGCGGAGGTCAGAGAGTCAATACGACTACGAGATCTACCACTCCTTGGAGGAGGTAACAGTCCTTCCATGTCCCACAAAAGCCAATTACACTACTTTGTGTCATGTGAAAATTTGCCCAAACATTGATTCACACTGCATGGGTCTCTCACTTTTTGAAGAGATCCAAATCGTGACGACACTGTTCTTAGTCCCTTTTTTTTT
>NW_017830373.1:0-379 GCF_001891065.2 Hippocampus comes
AAAAAAAAAAAAAATTTGTTGTGAAGCATTCCGTATTTCTGTTTGAGTTCCATTGGACAGATGATTGAAATGGCAAATTTCACTTAGCCTACGCCAGCTCAATCGGTTGAACATGTCAAAGTTCGACGATCATGAACATTGTCGTCTGGGAAGTTAGGAAAAGAAAAAAAAAAAACCACCAGTTTCGCCAATCGGCACAAAATTGGGTGGACATATCTCTCATCACACAACGCGCAAGATAATTGAACAGGAAGGCGTCCATTTTGCTTTGACGCAACTATTTGGGGTGAAATCTTGTAACTTGTACCTTGACAGACTCCTGAGTGGAGATTTTCAATCAAAAGTTGCTATTTTTTCAAATGTATTTTATATTTTTTTT
>NW_017830374.1:0-379 GCF_001891065.2 Hippocampus comes
AAAAAAAAAAAGGGCCTTCGGCTGATTATTTCTGATCTCTGGTACAAGCCCTCACTCCAAGCAACACATGAGATGGAATTGAGCTCACAATAATGGAATTCAAATGCAGATTTATTGAAAGTCCATTCAAAATGCACCAGTAAAACTACAACAAACAATGATTGTGATTCTTATAATTTCGCTTATGTCATACTCTGCTCACTTTCTTGTTGGAAGAGAAATCCTTTAAGCCATATTGCTGCCAGTGTGGTGAAAAGTGTCACTCCGATGATCTGCCATGGCTCAAAGTCCCTGCAGTGCGAGTTCACCAGCTGCCGGCCCTTCTCCAGGTAGATGAGCACCATCTCCTTGTATACCTCCAAGGCACTCTGGATTAACA
>NW_017830375.1:0-379 GCF_001891065.2 Hippocampus comes
AAAAAAAAATCGTCTGGGTTTCGAAAAATAACCGATATACTGTACTGTACAAAGTTTTTTTCAGTGGGCGTCAGTTGTACAAAAATGTACAACGCAACCCCAGAAAGTTTGGTCAAACTGACCCCTTTTTTGCCCACATTGGGTTGTTTCTCACTCAACTGTGTGTTAGACTGCAATATGAAATACAAGTCGCGTCTGATTTGAAAACGTTGACAAAAGTTGCTGAATCAAGCAAGCAAATCACTAAAGTCTCTCCATTAAGGCCAGAAAAAAAGTTGATTTTTACATTTTGGAAAAAGAGTCATCGAGTTGGCACCGCTTTTGCCCCACAGCAGAAACCGCCACTATTTATTTTTTGTTTTAATCGCTAGAATTGAAA
>NW_017830376.1:0-379 GCF_001891065.2 Hippocampus comes
TTGTGTTTGCGTGCACAGAGGCGGCCAGCCGTGCCATCGTTCAATTCCTGGAGGTGAACCAGAGCGAGGAGGCCAGTCGCGGCTGGATGCTGCTCACCACCATCAACCTGTTGGCCTCCTCGGGCCAGGTCAGCGCAACACGACCTTCGACAAGGCGGAGCTTAGTTTTGGCAGTAGGACGAGCGAGAGCCCCAAAGACGGCTCGGGACAAACGGGCACATTTCAAAAGAAAATGTTGCCGGCTGCTCGTCATTCATCGGATGCTAAGCTAATGTTTGCCTGTGCGCTTTGTTGTCTCACAACAATGTGCTTGCGTGTACGTGCTGCAGTGATAGCGCGCTCGCTGAGACAGATGGCTCGATGTTTCAAAGAACAACGA
>NW_017830377.1:0-379 GCF_001891065.2 Hippocampus comes
AACTAGAGCTATAATAAAGAGGCTCACGCCGCTTCATACCTCTCACCCCACAAGCCCAATTATAAGCTGTAGCTCTCCCACTAAATTAAGAGTAGGCGGCGCCGCTATGTTACTTACACAAAACAAAAATCACCACAGCGTGAGAGTAGGGATGAAATTAACTCTCCCTTTCCTTACTAGGACTCTCCGTCTGTTACTGCGTAAATACACTAAGTTAACTAAGTAAAATAGACCTGAAGAACATAAGCCATGCCCCAACATCACGGACAAGGTCCCATTCACCCCTCAGCTGTTAAAAGCAATGGCCCCAGCCAAACACAAGCTTATATGAGCAACAGAAGAGTACGCAACTAAGCTCTTTATGTCACTTTGTGCCAGA
>NW_017830378.1:0-379 GCF_001891065.2 Hippocampus comes
TTCCCCCCCCTCGGTGTGAACACATTGCCATAGAAGTTTGAAGATGAATCCAACTAAAGGTCATTGTTTTAGGTACAAGGAGAACATGAAGCGGCTGTCAGCATTACACAGGGATCGTCCCATTGATCCACTGGACCTTTCGGTGTACTGGACTGAGTTTGTGATGCGGCATAAAGGGGCCAAACACCTTAAAGCAGCCGTCCATGACCTCAACTGGTTCCAGTACTTCTGTCTGGACGTAATAGCACTACTTGCTACAATTGTGCTCGTTTTTATAGTCTTGACAGCAAAATGTTTAAAGTTCTGCTGTCGGAAACTGAGCAGAAAGAGAAAGCAAGACTAGAGTGGCAGCTGAGGTATCTGATTTACGAATGAAACA
>NW_017830379.1:0-379 GCF_001891065.2 Hippocampus comes
TGCAAGATTGGACGTACGAAGTGTTGTACTTGATAGTTTTTCTTCTCCTGCCGGTGTCCAGCACTTCTCCCACCTCCAGCACTTCTTTGGAGAGGCCGCTTCTCCGCAGGGCTTCCTGAAGCTCCACGGTGAGAAACTTGCACACTGGAGCACGCGAGCAAACTTGTTATAACAACTAATTGGCGACTAGTGCGGATTTTACAGAGGATTTTTTTTTAAATGGTATAATACCGCCACTTAGCGGTAGCTGTCGAAGGATTCCGCATCTTCTCACCTTCACATTTATTCGGTAGTCTCGCGTCGTCGTCTGCTCGTACAAACGCGTAGAAATAAAGCAAAGAAAACGCTGCAATCGTGACAAGTTTCATCGCTGTGGTTG
>NW_017830380.1:0-379 GCF_001891065.2 Hippocampus comes
GGACCTTCGCCGTCTGCAGCGATAGCCCGGATATCCAACCGGTAGACACTGGCGGGGCGTATGTCCGAAACTGCCAGAACGTTAACGTCCTGTGATGGGAAACACAGCAAGCGGGGGAGGTGAGTTAAGCAAAGCAACATTTTGCATAGGGGTCATTCCAGAATTGGAGGACAACTTGGGAACCAAGTTTTTTGTTTTTTTTAACTGACTATACATTGGTTATTGTATTGTTACATTTTCAAGAAAAAGGTAACAAACCACATCATTTGACTCATCCTTCTCACTCATCAACAGTACAATTTTTATGAGATGTATGTCATATGGTTTTTGCAGTGTTTGGTAAGACCCTGTCACAGGCACTCAGCCAGTTGGAAAAAAA
>NW_017830381.1:0-379 GCF_001891065.2 Hippocampus comes
AATATGTTTTAGAATATCAAATAAAATGCTGGAGAGGCTGAAATGCGGCTACACAGATTTATGACAGGGCGGTGTAGCGCATCCCTGCATTCCAGTGTTGGCTATTTCGTAGACAAGTGCAGGGCGAAGATCTGTGCTGCTGCGGGAGTGGTCACAGCTTACTTCAATAATGGCCACTCAAAGGGGATCCTCTCATTCTCAGTCTTGATATGATATGGACATGGGTGAAGCAGGCGCATGTAGTTCCAAAACATCTGCGTGGGCACTTCGAGACCAACCCCCATCACCCACCCGCTATCGTTTGTGTATAATGTGCAGTTAGCTAGCTTTGTAGCTATGTCTACAACCCGAAAGTGATTTACACCAGGGGTCCCCAACC
>NW_017830382.1:0-379 GCF_001891065.2 Hippocampus comes
ACACACACACACACACACATACACATGGGGTGCCACATTGGATCACAAAAGGCTGCACCGTGACGATAAGAGATCAAATGTGCTCTATCTGTTCAGTTCTAATCTTTGGACGTCCTTATGCATGGTTTTGTGCGTGTGGATTATCGCGCACGACGGAGACAACAAAAATATATAAAATTCTGCTGTGTGGAAATGAACAGATCAAGTGTAAAAAAATAAAAGTTCTTACTGTAGTAAATATATTAGAAAAAATAGTCTGAGACAAATAGATGAACTATAGACAAATATGAGAAAATGGATTGAAAGATATGAAAAACATGCAGTTGGAAGAAAAATATTGCATCATAAGTGTTAGGTATAGTTCAAATTACACAGTAAT
>NW_017830383.1:0-379 GCF_001891065.2 Hippocampus comes
CCTGAATATTCATGCACCCTTTTCAGAGGCAATTATCATGTGAGACTTGCCAGTGACTGACTACTTACTGACAGTCCCAAGTGGCGGATGAATAATGAGTGAGTTTGCATTATTCCACATCAATGCCTGGACTTCACCCAAGAGACACTGTGCCTTCTTTTATGTTATATTTACATTTGAGGCTCGAATCCACAGCATCCTTGCGCGATACAATATAAACGCTATATATTCAGGTGGCGTGTTGAATTAGTTGTGCTAAAAAGTATCCCTCCATCCTTTCCACCACAGGAAATGGTCAATTTGCACTGTGTCTGCTTTCCAAATGAAAATATTTCCATCCTGCAGATATTAGCATTGTCACACAATGCTAGCTAAACGC
>NW_017830384.1:0-379 GCF_001891065.2 Hippocampus comes
CCCCATCCACACAGCAGGAACGCAGCAGGCGACCTCTCCGTGCTCTCACGCGGATCACAGGGCATGCGTCGCCGTGAGTCAGGATCGGGTGTGCGGATCAGGGGTCAGGTGAGGTCAGTCAGGCGTGCGGATCAGGGGAGCGGCGTTAGCCAGGCGGGGAGCCAGGGCCGGGGCAGTCAGGTGAGTGTGTCAGGTGAGTATGCGACCCCAGTATGCGTCCGGGGTATGCGAGCAGAGTATGCGTCCCCGTGTCAGGGGCAGAGAGTCAGGTGAGTCAGCACCGGGGGTGACTTGACACGCAGTCGGATTTGTGCTAGGCCGCGGGGCGGTCAGGCGGCAACCCCATCGATTACAAGTGTCATCGGTCAGGCAGGACAGC
>NW_017830385.1:0-379 GCF_001891065.2 Hippocampus comes
ATAGAACGCAGTAGGGATGGTAAGAATTTCGAAGAGCTAGGGCGCCGAAATGGCATTGGAACCAGTTATGAAGTGCAGACTTACTCTTTCTTCGATGAAAAGCCCTTCCCAGGTTTGAATTATTACCGATTGAGGCAAGTCGATTTCGATGGCACTACTTCTTATCATAGGGTAATTGCGGTGCAGTTTGGAAAGGACCGAGAAGATTTATTCGTATTTCCTACTATTGCTCATGAACAAGTTTTCATTAATTTCCCCACACCGCTGGAAGAGGAAGCTTCCTTCAGATTAATTGATGTAACTGGTAAGGTTTTACTCCATCAAAAACTGCAAGCAAATACCCAAAGTACTTCCCTACAAGTACACCATCTGGTGAATG
>NW_017830387.1:0-379 GCF_001891065.2 Hippocampus comes
ACCAATGTACTCACCTGTATTTGAGCTACAAAAAGACAAAGCACAGGCCATTGAAATACAGTACTCCTGGATTACATGACGACACTCTTGAGAAAACGGGTATGAATCATGACAGGCACACCTGCAGTCAGAAGGCCCATTAGAGCAGCAGTAATTGGTGAGCAAATGCATTCCTCTTTCAAAGGGAACTGGATAAACAACTGTTTGTCAGTTTGATGAGAGAATATAATGACAATTATTCAATCCGATAACACCCATAGTCAAACGAACTGCAGGAAGTGGAAAGTGTGCAGCCATGATTGAAATGAAAATGAACTAAGACATACCTATAGGGTGCTAAAGTATAAAAAAATATTATGGCCACACTAAGAGGAGGAAA
>NW_017830388.1:0-379 GCF_001891065.2 Hippocampus comes
ATCTCATGAGGGGAATATTGACAGTAGTGCCTTTTTCGCTTTAGATTCCTTTATAACTCATACTTATCCATTAGCAGATTCTCTTTTAGAGAAAAAAACAGTTAACTTCTTTAGCTATTCTTATAAATGGCCCGGCCGAAACCCCAAATTAAATCCAGTTTTACTTATTGCTCATTTGGATATGGTTCCCGTTCCAGAAAATGATTTAACTGCTTGGGAAGAAGCACCTTTTGGCGGAAAAATCAAAGATGGCTTTTTATGGGGAAGAGGCACACTTGACGATAAAAGCAGTGTTTTCGGCCTTTTGGAGGCAGTCGAAGCTTTATTAAAACAAGATTACAACCCTGAAAGAACGCTTTACCTGGCTTTCGGCCACGAT
>NW_017830389.1:0-379 GCF_001891065.2 Hippocampus comes
ATTTAGCCCTACTCCTTCTTGGTTTCGTTGGATTAAGCACTTTGCGTGCATTTAAGCTATCTGAACGTATTATCCTAATTATTGGCAGTTTGGTTCCTTATATTTTGGTAGGAACCTGGGCATTCTGGAACAATGGATTTAATTCGTTTCTCCAAAACCACTTCGTGGATAATTTTGCTTTTTTCAACTTTGCCAATTCCATTAACCGTGCTACATTGATACAGTTTATAATTTTTAGTTGCTTCTTACTTTATGTACTTTTCAATCGAAACCTATACCTTCATAAACGAAAAATTCAGGCACAAAAGAATATTGACATCCTTTATTGGGCAATTCTAATTGGTGGGTTCTCACTACTTTTTCAAAGCAATCTTACTCT
>NW_017830390.1:0-379 GCF_001891065.2 Hippocampus comes
ATCTGTAAAGCCTTGCTCAAGAGGAAAACGCGATATTAATATATGCATGGAAATGACCTGCGGCACTGCCGGTGAAGAGGGGCCAGTGGAGGTCAAATAGCCGCCAAACTGCACTTGAGTTTAATTAAAAAGACAAAGGGGGGCATAATTTGGGAGTGGACGGCCAAGATTACTGTTCAATGAGAAGGGGGAGCTCAGCTCCAGCTCTTTCATTGGGGCCCCTGCGTCCTCCGCTTTCCCATCAGGCCTTGCGCCATCTTCTCATCCCTTTGATGTGACTATAGACCATTTATTAGGGCCAGAAAGGTTAATCTGGAAGGAGAGAGGATCTCGCGCGGTCGGCACGGGCGGAGGAATCGACGCGCGTTGCCGCCGCCGC
>NW_017830391.1:0-379 GCF_001891065.2 Hippocampus comes
AAAAAAAAAATCATGCCCACATTTGGACTCTTCAACATGTCACACCAGCCATCAAAAAGGCCGCGAACAAGCCTGCAGTCAGACTTCATTCTCATTTGTTTAAATAAATCATGGAAATTTAATTATTAAGTGACATTTTTTTAAAAATACACCTCTCCGTCAGACTTAAAAGATTTGTGTTAAATAAATCAAAGTTGAATCTCTCATTTATTTGAATTTAAAAAAAAAAATACCACTTTCTGTCTCACTTAATAGACTTTTGGAATAATTAGATTTCATTTAATTACTTTTACAAACTGAAAAAACATCCAATTCATTTCTTTTTTCAAATGTATTACTTTTATAATACAACTGTTAAATCATTTTAATAAATCACTCA
>NW_017830392.1:0-379 GCF_001891065.2 Hippocampus comes
AAAAAAAAAAAAAAAAAATCTACCATCTGATTTTACTCCATGTTTTTTTCCATAGTCACACTGCCACTAGAGAGAAAAAAATCCAAATAATGTCATATGGAACCATGCAGTGCAATTCCAGCCTTGTGGCTATAAATTCAACTGACTCATAATAGCTAAATAGCTAATTGGCCAATTGTTTGCCAAACGGATCATCCTCAGGCAAGAACGGCAGCACGTGTGGCTTTACCTGGAGACATGGCCTTCATGTCTTTAGGAAACTTGCGGCATATGCTGTTATAGTTAGTGCAGATGTGATGGAGGCACCAGGCAGATAGCTGCTTGGCATTGTGGAACTGAAAGAGGGGAAACAAAATGAAACAAAAGCGAACTTTAGCCA
>NW_017830393.1:0-379 GCF_001891065.2 Hippocampus comes
AGGCCATTCGCATGCATAGAAACAACACTGGAGTAATGAAAGAGCGATTGTGTGTCTGGACGATGACGGGGAGGAGGAGGAAAAGGAGGTGAGCTTTTGCCTGCGTGGCTCTCTTATTCACTCAGGGCAAATGTATTGAACATTCATTACTAATAGTAGTACGCCCTTCTATCCGCACTGGTGGAACTGTTATCTCGCTAGTATTGTTTTCCATCACTGCGTGGCCTTTTGTGTATAATATTAGGACCACTTAGGCATACTAGTGGAGGTAACACGTTACAACTCTTGCACTAGCTGACACCTGCTCGCTTGCCGTTCTACTTGTGTAGAGCACGATGTTAACTAATAGAATTTTATGTCACTAATACAAAAAAAAAAA
>NW_017830394.1:0-379 GCF_001891065.2 Hippocampus comes
GCACACAGAAACAAACAACCATTTGCGCTCACATTTGCTCAATAATCTTGCCGCGTGGAGAAACGAGTGCAAATTGTTCCTAGGTGTGTGTTGATAATGTATCAACCAGCAATGGAAGAATACAGTCACTATTTTTGGCTGCATTTGGAGTGGAAGGGTTTGATGCAAATTCATGATAATTGGCGTTTAGGGGTTTGAATGGAAGCTATAGTACCGGTAATAAACGTAAATATGTGAAGATAAGCTAAGTTGTTGGTGCGTATTGAAGAGTTACCGGTACTTTACAAAATATGAAGGTACTCCACTCTGCAAATTCAGATAGCAATGGCGCATAGTTGGCGCTCAAAATGATTTGTGGCGAGACGTACGAATCAACACT
>NW_017830395.1:0-379 GCF_001891065.2 Hippocampus comes
CGCACACGCACAGCATGCCACCCCTCGGAGGCCATCTGAGCCGGTGATGTCCAGCCAGCAGAATATTCTGCGCATGGGAGCAGCAATGCGGGGCCAAGCCCGTGTGGCGACGGGTTCTGGTCGTACTGTAGAGGAAGTCTGGAGAACGCTTTTAAAAAGGAGATGATATAAAAGAAACAAGTCCTCCCGCAGTATTTGCGAGTAAAATATTGCAGAGGAACGAGCAAGTCGAGTTCAGTCACAAATCTTGGACGAGTTCCTGGAAATGTCATGTAGCCGATGTTTTGGGAAATTCTCTTTTTGAGCTCATTCTGCACTTAAGTCAACCAAACATGCCGACATGAATAGAAAAGGCACCCCACCTCCCCTTGATCAATTT
>NW_017830396.1:0-379 GCF_001891065.2 Hippocampus comes
CTTTGGTGAAATGCGCAAAGTTTGCGTTGATAGCCTGAAGAATGGCCCCAAGGTGGTCGGTAATGCTACGCGGGTAAATCTTTGAAATTATAAGAGAGGTATCCTTAAAATTGATTGAAAATTCAACAATTTCAAGGGGTGTTTCATTTTTATCAAACAGTTCTTGAATTGATTTTTCGAATGGGGCAAACTCTTGGTTCTCTGTCGAAAAACCACCCCAGTTACCATTATTGAGATGAAAAAGACTCTCGGTCAGGCCAAAATTGCAGTTTATATAAACAATAAGGTTGGTCGTGACCCCATCTTTGTCCTGTCTGCATGAAATATTGGATGCTCCAAAGAAATCGCGTTCGAGACTTTTTCTAAAATCCCATAACCC
>NW_017830398.1:0-379 GCF_001891065.2 Hippocampus comes
GGTGTGACGAGATATTCATATTTAAAGCCTTTTCTAGCTTTCCTGGTAAGGTGAGACTTGTAGTTGTATGAGTGTCGCATATCCACAATGTCTGTGTACGAGAAATTGCCAGGAGTTCCATCCACTGGACACTCAGACACCCCCGTAACTCAACACCCCGCCCCCCCATCCTCCCACAGTTGTCGTTATTACAAACTGTCACTGGCAACTAGCGAATGCAACACAATGGTTCGCGCTGCTTTGTCATCACACAGCTAACCACTGACCCAAATGAGGTGTAAACAGAGGAGGCTCCTTTAAAAGGTAAACGACGGTTCACGACAAGCATTGATACAGCAGGAAGAACTGACTTTTGCTTGCAGGAAATGGAATTGTGCAA
>NW_017830399.1:0-379 GCF_001891065.2 Hippocampus comes
GAATCTTCTCTTCATTTCTCAGTATATTGGAACTCACCGCACAAATTTTGTCCTGGTAATCCTTGATCATTTGGTCCAGTTCATAAAGTTCGGCCTTAAGAGGTTCTAACGCCCAGTCTGTCGCTCTGTACAAAACACAAACGCAAGTGAATCGCATGCAAAAAGCATCTCGGGCGAACATTTACGTCCGTTTGAAAACAAAAGACGTTGCATCGCTTAGCGCGCTTCCTCACTTCTGCTCCTGCAGCAAAGCCTGCGCGTGCTCCTTGTTTTCCTTGCGCCAGCTCTGCAGCTCGGCCTGCATGGCGTCGATGTCCTCCTGCACGTAGTCCATGATCTTGCCCAAAGGCAGCGCGCTCTGACACACCGACTGGATGGA
>NW_017830400.1:0-379 GCF_001891065.2 Hippocampus comes
TACGGGCCCAAGGGCGCAACGTGCTCTGCGAACGGCGGCTTAAAGCGCATTGCCCGCACTCCGTTTATCGGCACCCGTAACCGCTGGCTGAACCCGGCCGGCATTGCCGACTATGATGGGGACGGACACAAGGAAATCGCCATTGTGGTGACACCGCACATTGGCGGAACGCTGCAGTTCTGGTCCTTGCGCAATGGCGCGCTGGTGCTGAAGGCGAAGAAATACGGCTTCTCCAACCATGCCATCGGATCGCGTGAGCAGGAGTTGAGCGCTACGGTGGGCAAGGTGCTGTTTCTGCCGGATGCGGACCGTCGGTCTATCCTGCGGGTTACGCTGAAAGCGGGCAAGATTGAGAGCGTGCCCGTGGGCAAATTGCCAA
>NW_017830402.1:0-379 GCF_001891065.2 Hippocampus comes
CTGCCGCCAACACTCAAGGTCCATCCTGTGTTCCACGTCTCGCTGTTCAAGCCAGTGGAATCCAGTCCCTTGGCTCTTCCGCTTACTCCTTCTCTACCGCCATGACTTATTGATGGTGAACGGTCCAAGAGATTTTGGACTGCAGGCATCAGGCTAGGGTTGTGCAGTACCTGGTTGACTGAGAAGACTATGGTTTGGAAGAGCGTCAGTGGGTACCCCACTCCTGAATCCTGGATTTATCCCGTCTGCGCACTTTCCACATATCATATCCATCCAGACCAGGGGACATCCATTGAGGGGTGGGTACTGTTATGATTTTGCTTTCAGACCTGTTGTAGTTTTTTTTTGTTTTTTTTTTCAGTGCCTGAGTGAGTGGGGT
>NW_017830403.1:0-379 GCF_001891065.2 Hippocampus comes
GAGAGAGAGAGAGAGAAAGAGAGGTAAAGCCGTGCTTAGCCAAACACTGAGCTGAAAATCGACCTTCCACTCCATTTTCTACGCTCCACGCAGTGATTTGTCCCTTTTCGGGCAAGTAACACTCTGAGAATTGTACGGCCAAGAGATGTATGGACGTTTTATTGTGTGGATGCAGCCGACAAGCAAGGCAGGAAGTCCAGTATTTATTTAGGTTTTGTTCGAGCGAGTTCGGAGCCGGGCCAGTGTCGTGTTGTGTTGTTCAGGCCGGCTGTTACGTAAGAAGTGGCACAGTATAGACCACACGTACCGCGCTGGAAAAAGGCAGCCGCCAAGACGATCTCTTTATAGGATTGTCTTGCGGGGGGGGGGGGGGGGGGGG
>NW_017830404.1:0-379 GCF_001891065.2 Hippocampus comes
TTTTTTTAACGGTGTGGTTTCGGAGCGTACTATGCGATTCCTCATGCGATGCAGATGAGTTACTTTGAGCATAACTTGCGTATTCAGGAGAGCAAAGTGCTTTTGGAAGCGCATGCTCTGCCTTCTAAAATAGTCCTTTGGGTCAGGCTGTGAGGCATCCCCCTTTAATTAGACATCAGAGCAGTCTTAATCTTGTTGCTGGTGACTAATTGTTGCAAAAGGCCTTCATGGTGTGAAGTCAAAAGCTATTTTCACAGCACCGTACCAGGAGAGGTTTCATTCAAGCCGCGAATGTTTTGGGAACGGCGCTGTACTTCAAAAGGAATACTGACGGACCAAACAAAACTTCAACCCGGTCAGGGAAGCGACCATCATGACC
>NW_017830405.1:0-379 GCF_001891065.2 Hippocampus comes
AAAAAAAAACAAACAAACAAACACACACAAATTGATGGTGATTTCATGTGATGTGACTCAAGGTTAGCTTCTTACTTTGTCACAGTTTGTGCAAAATTGTATTTGGGGGGGAGATGAAGCCACAATCCTATCGCTTGGTGTCAGACGCGTATTCCCCCGTTGAAGCCTTAATTGCATCTCTGGCTAATCCCGCCGCTTGTCAGGGCGTCTTCTGCCCGTGGCCCCTTTACAGAAGGATAATCGGCAAGCTGATAGGGAAAAACAGAGCACACCTGCCTCAAGAAGATGACAAACAAATCTGGGAGACATCCATTCACGCAGTTAAGGGGAAAAGGACTCCATCGCAGTGGCAAAAATGATATTTTGCATCAGGCTGAGC
>NW_017830406.1:0-380 GCF_001891065.2 Hippocampus comes
AAAAAAAAAAAAACAATGCTCCGGATTGGATTTTCAACCGGATAGTCCACGTGACGAGGGTGAAATGAAACTGAACTTGAATGATGAGGCGGTGCTTTTATGATTGACTGCACATCTGAATCGAGTGCCGCAGGCTAACGAAATCAAACTCTGTTGTCAGGATGGGCATTTGACAAAGGCTGAAGCAAATGATCTGTTCGTCAATCGTCAGTTCTGCCTGGATGAGTCGAACCGTAGCGTGGATGTCGCGCAGCCTCCCCCCATAATTGACGCTGCGCCAAACTAGAAGAGAGCGACGTCGTGGTGGCGGTGTCTTTTAATTTCACCTCAATGGCTTCAAAACATGACGATCGAAAATTTCACGTCGAATCGGGAGTAAT
>NW_017830407.1:0-379 GCF_001891065.2 Hippocampus comes
TGGAGTCGCTCATCAGACTCACCGAGGTAGCCGCCGACGTGTCGCCGTGGATGTCAGACCACGCTGCGGAAAGTAATCAATTCACGAGTGCGATCTGGCTTCCTCCATGCAGGCGAGAGCCAGACTGGAGCTCAGCGAGACGGCCACCAGGAGCCATGCGGAGGATGTGGTGGAAATTATGAAACACAGGTAGAGTAGGGTTTCCCAATGTTTTATGAGCCACACATGTCACATGACCAAACAAGAATCATATAGACAGTCAACTGGTCTTGTCTCAATTTACTCCTCATTTGTGGGCCTGTTTAGTTTAGAAGTGTCGTAAAATAAAGCATTTTACACGCACTCTACATTCAAAATAGCTAATATTAAATAATTGGCC
>NW_017830408.1:0-380 GCF_001891065.2 Hippocampus comes
ACACAAGAGAGTCAAAATATCACAAGCCACCATCCTTACCATTGGACAATGCAAGTGTACTTTATAAAATGGCCAGCACGTATAATCCCGCCCCCTTGCTTCCATTTCGGACCGCATTCCCGCAACAAAATGCCAAACTAATAAATAAAATAAAGATGCTACTGGAAAAAAAAGCTGTGTTCAGAGGAGCTTGATTTGTCTTTTTGTGCCTATTCAAGCTCACCCGAAGTTCAAATATGAGCTTTTTGTCACATTTGAACTCTCAAGAACCACTACTGCATACCTCAAAGGCTTTCGACACAAATGAAAGCTACTCAAGGAGGTTAGTGGAAGGGGGGGGGCGGTGGGGGGGATCTGCAGGAAGAAGGGGTTAGTCACTG
>NW_017830409.1:0-380 GCF_001891065.2 Hippocampus comes
CACTTGAGCTGCGGAACGAGGCCAATTAGTGACGTAACGTGCACTTAACTTCATTTTAATGCGCACGTTTTACCATTTCCCCGTCATCAGATTTGCAACTCTGTGCTTAGCTGCCGTCTTTCATTTTTACTGTAAAGTAACATCTAAGTGGATTATATTTATTTTAATCATTATGTGGTATATACCATTCTTAATTAAAAAGAACAACGTTTCAGTATAAAAAAAGCGTAAGATAAATAATTTAGTTGAGTAGACTCCGGAGAATGGGTTAAAATTTTGATTATGGGGTAAATTTAACGAAATACGATTTCAAAACATGTAATATAGTTGCCAGCAAAGAGGAAGACATTCATTGCATTGTATTCTTTAATCTGTCCCAC
>NW_017830410.1:0-380 GCF_001891065.2 Hippocampus comes
AAAATCAGTTTTGCCAAGCAAACACATTCCTGTTGACTCTTTTATTTATCTGATGGCATAGGGCAAAAGGCAGTAGTTTTACATTATTGTAGTTTTATTATCCACTGACATTGCAATATGCATTCTTTTTATACTTGTATAATATCAGGAAGTTAAACTGTTACTTCAATCATTATCAGAAGAGTTAACTAAGAGTATATCAGCTTGGAACAAATGAATTCGTATGGCAACATTTGTTTTGAGAACTGCTTGGAAGTCAACCAGCATCGCAGAATGGCGGTCAGCTTTGGAGGTTCCGCTGGACTGTATTTTCCACTAAAACAGAAAGTTAGTGTGAAAATTCCCCTTACTAAATTATATTTCATTCGCCTTTTTTTTTT
>NW_017830411.1:0-380 GCF_001891065.2 Hippocampus comes
ACATTCCTTCCCATTTTTATTTCACATGTGCAGCATGCTTTTACCAAGCTCCTTCTTGAATGTGCCATATATGTTTGACCGTCAATTTTATTTTTCAATTTTTCATTGCAGGTGTCCAAAACAGATCCTTCGCCAAAGAGGGAGATGCCCACCATGATCCTCTTCAATGTGGTGTTTGCTCTGAGGGTTAGGAAAAATCTTGCATGTACAGGACATGCTCACCAGACACTTCATTAGGAACACCTGCACAATTTAAAACCCCAAAACATTTATTTTGACTGCTATTTACAATGTCTTAAATACACGACTGCAAGATTTCAAGCTATTTTCAAGATTTTTACCCCCCGATGTTGCCAAAGTGATAACAATATCTCGCCCCC
>NW_017830412.1:0-380 GCF_001891065.2 Hippocampus comes
TTAGAGCTATCAAAAAAATTGAGAAGTGATTTTCGTCTCGATCAGCACTTAGTTCAATTCTTATGAGCTGTTTTTGTTGTCATGAATATATTGGTCCAAACATATGTACCTTCATTTGTTACTGGACATTTAAAATGAACAGGAAATTAAAGTAGCAATTGTAGTCACAATTTTTTTCTATGGCTACATATGCTCAATGCCATAATTTCTGCCAAAACGCTGTTCAGGTTTTGGGATCTGCGTCACAAATTTTGTGAAAAAGGACAACCACACAACACCAAAAAAAAAAGTTATCACCAAAAGCTGTCCTCAAAAGATTTTCACAATTTCTCCCCCTAATCTGTAAATTACTTTGTAATTAGCGGAAAAAGAAAAAAAAA
>NW_017830414.1:0-369 GCF_001891065.2 Hippocampus comes
ACACACACACACACACACACACACACACGCGAACAAAATCAATAGCGAAGCAAATAAAAAGCAGCAAGCAATCTGAATAAAGCACAACTAAGCCCACTCTCAAAATTGTCATTCGTAAAAAGGATACATAACTGTAATTGAATAGATCTTTGGGAAGTGTTGGTACCTTGTCAAAGTTGACAGAATGATATTTAAAAAAGCCTTCCAAATCTTGAGTGATTGATATTTTAGGATCTGACAAAGCGGAAACATATAGGGACAGCAGTGACATATATGGGAACATGAAGCAGGGAGCATTAATGACGATGGCACAATAGATTCCGAGAAGTAAGATCTGGAAAAAAAATAAAACACAGGATGTTTTTTTTT
>NW_017830415.1:0-380 GCF_001891065.2 Hippocampus comes
ACAACCGGAAATGATGTGCTGCTTGCCTTCGAGGCCTGCAAAAGTAGCGCGCGAGACTTCGGGCCTCCAGGGATCACAAAATAGGCCCCTGAGGTCACGTGTTACTCACCTCTACAACGGAACTGTCATGATATTGCTTTATTATTGAGCTGAACCAACCGGCATGCAAAGCACACATTGGGACAGTGGATTTGCAGCCGAGACAGGAAATGATCCCATTCTGGCTTGTCTGCAGCCAATAGAAAGAGAGGCTGGACGGATTCCCAGATTGGGATTAAGATCTGGACTGGAAATTACAGCATGGATGTCCTCTGCACTCAGGATTAATTTGACATCTGGCCCGAGACCATCAGCTGTCAGAAACCGGCAAACGTGGAGCA
>NW_017830416.1:0-380 GCF_001891065.2 Hippocampus comes
CCTGAACATCTTTGCTTTTGCAGGACTGCTGGACACACGTGAACCCAAAGAAGGGCTTCCTGCCAAAACTTTGGTCTCTCTTAAAAGAAGGGGGCAAAGGCATGGCTAAAGCCCTTCATCCCAATTTGATGCCATTACTTAGCAAACTGCCTCAACAAGTCACCGACCCAGCCTTGGAGTTCCACACTACTTTCTTCACCTCACTCATACATGGGTAAGTCTTCCACTTTGCTTTCATTCCACATGACAGTGTGATCAAGCTTTATTGTCATTCTGCGAGGTACACAGTAAATTGTGCTATCCAGGGATACTAAACAATTCTATTAAAGCAAATACTACAACGCAAACAAAACAATTGCTGAGTCCTGTATTGGTGGAAC
>NW_017830418.1:0-380 GCF_001891065.2 Hippocampus comes
AAGATAAGAAAACCTTTATTTGTCTCACAATGGACTAATTCCCATAATGGCACACCGCTGACTTTGTTCTCTTTATGTTTTGCGTGGACCCCCCCCCCCAGCCCCCTTTTGGTCGGATTATGACCCAAAATGTCAAGGAGCACACGGATATTGACTGATCCAATGTCATCTTAGGTTTGCGGTGACATATGAGAAATCAAAAGGTCACCCATTCTATGGTTTGATATATGTACTCCATGTACTCTGACCCAGCATTTCCCCTCTTTCCCCTCCCACGTAACTCCCGTTGGAGTTATCTGTGCGGCGATAACAAAGGAACATTCAGACCAATGTGTGCAGACAGATACAGTTCGGCTTATCGCTTCTCAGGAACTCACGGC
>NW_017830419.1:0-380 GCF_001891065.2 Hippocampus comes
ACACACACACACACACACACGCGCGCGCGCGCATTTAAAAATAACTTGTAGGTTCTATAAAATTGGCGTAAATATATTAGTAAATTTATAGTTTCAGGAATACGTTTTATTTTTATGCTATTAAATAGAGTATACTTTTAACGTAAAATTCCCACCACATGTTTATTGGTTATTCTACATTTGCAGCATTTTTGGGTTGTTTAAATTTGTCGGGTAACAATTATGCAGGATGTGAACATACTCAAGTGGGTATTGAAATAATGTCAGTGGTATAATACACACAAGCGCACTGCACGCCGACTTGCATTATTCAGTTCTCTGGTCGTATAACCACATTGTGTAATTCGTCAAACCCGATCTAAAAAATAATTAATCCGACA
>NW_017830420.1:0-380 GCF_001891065.2 Hippocampus comes
CAAATATTTGGTAAACCCGTTTCCATAATCTATTTGTCTAGCCCAATTCTTCTTTCTTGTTCTTGATAAAATTCTTCAGTAAGCTCAAAACCAATTTCAAAATCTTGCCCAGTAGCACCGGCAATGCCTAAATCTTCTAAAAAGCATAGTTCCAATGGAAGCTTTCTTTCATCAATCAAACTGCCAGATTTCTTGTCTGTAGTCATGACTGGATGCGTGTTTTCTTCAGTAGAGTTCCCATCTTTTTTACATTCAAAAGTTTGAACCTTATATAGCTTATCTATAAGGGCCTGTTCAGATTTTTCAGCCTGCTTCTTGATTATTTGATTTTTATCCTTTTTCAACAGTTGTAAAAGAGGCAACTCTTTTTCGTCACCTAC
>NW_017830421.1:0-380 GCF_001891065.2 Hippocampus comes
GTTTTTGCTCTCTCGTCTTGTATTTATTTATATTATTTTGCTTTTTTGGTCTTGCTCTCATTTTTGTTTCATGCAATTGGACAGCAATTTCTTTTTCTACTTTGTCGGCATATACTGTTTGTGGGATCCGATTGCCATTCATTTCATTCCCGAACTGTGTCAAAATTGGTGATCGATTTGTCATCTCATAATTCTCTGAAAATCAATGACATCATTTATCGAATCCGCAAACACAATTTCATTCATTCCAGGACATTCTGTGCTGCCATCATTAATAAACCAATGTTTCTTCGCATTTACACTCAAATTTTTTTCTACCCTCGTCCGCACCCCACCCCAATATTTTTGAGGGTTAATTATTTGTTCCCAGTCCCCGTACA
>NW_017830422.1:0-380 GCF_001891065.2 Hippocampus comes
CGTACCTTGCGAGCCATGATGGAAGGGAGAAATGGCAGTGAGAATTTTGTGCCCTATCCGATAGATTTGCAACGTCTCTGTGAAAACGACAACGCTGTCGCTTGCGCGAATGAAGTGTTCACGTCAGGTTGCATCTTGGGCGATTGGATTTTGGAAGAAGTAAGTTCTGCCGGCATGTCGGAGGCAGTTGATGTGCGCCTTCATTGGACCTTCCTTCTCGATCTTTTACAGTTGACGCAATCAAGTCATCTGGGCCGATGGCGCGTGCAACAAGATTGGGGCTTACTTGGCCATGTCGTAACAACTGGTATCACACGTCACCGTCAATAAGATTTCCTAGTACGGAAAAAGTAAAAATGGGGATATTTTGTACGTGAAGA
>NW_017830423.1:0-380 GCF_001891065.2 Hippocampus comes
GAGCTGGGATCGAACCCACGAGATTGTGAGGTGAACGCGCTAACCACTCGACCATTGGGAAAAATGTCAGCCTTTCGAGCTGCTTTGTCTTGTTAATCTCTAATTTTCCCTAATAATCGAAAAATCTATCGCAAATAACATCTAATAAAGCATGTACTCTAAAAACAGGCATCATAAGATAGTTGGAGCACTTCACACTTAGCATCAAACAGATATTGGGGAATGGTGAGCTAAATATGGATTTAGAAATGCAATTTAGCTTTGCGAAAACATGTTGCAGGTATCTCATTGAGATGTCATGGTTATTTCAAAATTACAGTAGTATGTACTCAATGCATGGGAAGTACTGTGCTGAACTACATATTGAGAGCACTCAGCTA
>NW_017830424.1:0-380 GCF_001891065.2 Hippocampus comes
CCATATGGGAAGTTCCAAGCTTTTATTTGCAATTGAAGTGCTTTTTTCAGAAATAAAAAAAGGAGAAAGTGAATTTCTTTTCTCCTGATATTTTTTTCTTAATTCATGTTTCAACATACGTTGATGTTGATAGTATGCGGGTAAGTTTTGGAAATTTAGCTAGTCTCTTGTAGAAACAGCAAAATAGATTTTGAAGAATAACATCAAAATCAAGTACATGCCCAAAACAATAACATAGTTTTCCATTTGACACTAAAAAATATGATTTAAAAATAAGTAAAAAAAACGAGGAATCACCCATGAAATGCACTTTTTTATCGTTGAAATGCATAGTTTTTATAAAAACTTTAACAGCAAAAAATCAAAAAATTGTGTTCGCG
>NW_017830425.1:0-380 GCF_001891065.2 Hippocampus comes
ATTATGCAAAACAATGGTAATTGTGCAAGATTTGTCATTCTTTTTCAGTAACATTAACACTGCAATGCTTTCTGTTTTTAACTTTCTATGAAGAGACCACAATATGCTTGTAGCACTGTAACATAACTCACATTTTCGTCCCAATTGCCAAACAATGCAGAAAAAAAAATAGAAGTAAACATGTTTCAGTGTTTTGTTTTTATCCTGTTCAGTGAGATAAATCGAGCCAATCTTGGACTGGTCAGTTCTGAGGGTTCTTGGGATTGAATCTCAGCTTCTTTGCGTGTTCTCTTTGTGAATACTGTTTATCACTGACTTCGGTGATAAACTGACGTTGTGCGTTTTGTCCAGGTTCTCCGGTTTCCTCCCACATTCCAAAA
>NW_017830426.1:0-380 GCF_001891065.2 Hippocampus comes
CCCATCCTCCGCGCGCCAACCCGAGGCTGCAAACATTTCTATTTTCAACAGGATTAACTCTCACCACAAGCCACCCGATAGGCGACCGCAACACCCAGGCGGCGCTGACACCGCCCCCGCCACGCCCCGAGGAGCCGGGGCAGGACGCGGCACGGCCGCGGCCGGGCTGACTAACCGGCGTCGCGGGGAGTGTCGTTGCTAGTGGCGTGCACTCTGGCCTCAAGTGGATCCAGTGGCCGCGCTGCGCAACTGCTGCGACTACAATCGAGGAACCGATTCGCAAGCATTGTGCTAGCGAATCGAAAGGCTGAGCAGGGACGCCGGGATCCGTTTTGATTTGAATTTGGCTCCCTTCTAAACGCAGAGTAGCCTTGACGAGG
>NW_017830427.1:0-380 GCF_001891065.2 Hippocampus comes
CCCAAGCGGTCTCAAGACCCCCGCAAAACCTATCAATGCACATTTAATAGATTGAATATGGCGACGCAAATGGCCGACACGAGGACACTTCATCAAAATCCAACAAAACACGAGATTTAAGACACAATTGTCCAGCATTTGCACCGAAGCGCGTCGTCCCTGCCCACCGGCGCTGACGATTCAAACTTACTAACCGCTGGAACGCCTCAAGCCCGAGAAAGGGACTGCGGTTGTGTTTGGAAGGGCCGCCGTATGACATCATAGCTCCCGCAAAACATCACATTGAAGCCGTGCGCAAACTTGACAGAGGTTAAACCAACGGCCATCCCTCCGGCAGGTATCCGCACGAGCTCAAAATACGCGCGGGTGTGACGAAGGGC
>NW_017830428.1:0-380 GCF_001891065.2 Hippocampus comes
CTATGAGCTGTTCCAAAAATCCTTTTTGCCCTTCAATATAAGGCATTCCGTTTTTTCACCGGGCGAAGTACATATTCCTTAATTTTGTGAAAAGCATTTCTTATGGCCAAAACACCCAGCAATATGCTGCCTTTGGGAACCCCCGCACCGGATTTCTCACTTTTTGACACGGTAAGCGGGCAAACACTGAGTTTATCACAACTACAAGGTGTAAAAGGAACCGTTGTCATGTTTATCTGCAACCACTGCCCTTTTGTGGTTCATGTGAATCGTGAAATTTCAAAATTGGGTAAGGAGTACCAAAAAAAAGGTATCGGCTTTATTGCCATATCGAGCAATGCTATTGAAAATTACCCTCAAGATGGGCCGCATCTGATGAC
>NW_017830429.1:0-380 GCF_001891065.2 Hippocampus comes
CTTACCGTCCTCGGCTCGTGAAAGCTGTTTCCAATAGGTTTGGTACAAATCGTCAAAACGGAGAAAATGTTGTCTGTTTTTGACAAAAAGGGCCTTAAAAAGGGCTTCTTGGCTGGCAAAGGAAGATGGTATTTTTTCTAAAAAGGTCTTTAGTACATCCAATTCTTCCGAGGGGCCAATTTCAAAATCATTTTCCCTCAAATATCGGGCGAACTGTACCACATGGGCCGGTAGATCGGTTTGGCGCTGCAACATACCCAAGGTCAATCCATTTTTTGTTGTACGCCGACCTTTTCAAAAAGCTCGTCCAGCGAGAGCTGTGCTTCACGGACATCTTGCCAGTCTTTCAGGATAATGCCCAAGGTGTCTTCAACAATGGC
>NW_017830430.1:0-380 GCF_001891065.2 Hippocampus comes
AAAAAAAAAAAAAATGATAAAATGACATTCCTGCGCAGGAGCGCTAAATCATTTTCATCCCTTGAGCAGAACGGCATGTTCCCACATTTGCAAAAAAAGATCTCTACAGAGTGTTGTGTAAAGAACATTTGGTCGATTTCTCAGGACGGATATAAACTCTTCCGTTTTGGAAACCACGAGGGCTTATATGAAAGGCATTAGTTAAACATTAAGATGATTTAAAGATGAGACATTTCCATCACAGAGTCAACATGAGCTGCCTATAGAATATTCTATTGCTAATTGCCTTTTACATATTCCATTTACCCTCATTACTTCCCGACATCTTTCTGCTCCTTTCATAACCTCGTCGTGTTCAATCCACTGGGGAAAAAAAAAAA